>NC_033799.1:2087312-2092262 GCF_001876935.1 Asparagus officinalis | reverse complement strand
AAATTTAAAAGATGTAAACTTTGTTACTTCATTTTCCTCCATTCCCTTAAAAAAAAAAGCTCCCGAACAAGGTGAATCTATTTTACTTCCTTCCCTTGCCCCTCACACACATCCATCCAAACAAATTATAAATTTTTTCTTCTTAGAAAAATTTCACGTGAGTTTTAGTGCAAATTCCATTGTAGAATTTGTCAAGAATAGAAGAAAAGGGAAAAAAAAAATTTAGGCAGGAGGTTTTGTTTTAAGGCTTTGTATTAATGGGAGAAAAGTTATTCGAAAGCTCTGGGAATTTCATAAAACTCTCCAAAGTTTAGAGGTTTCTCTAGTATTTAAAGATTAGAAACTTTTTATACAAATCCATTAACATTCATGGAGTTCTCTAAAAATTTACCATTAAGATTATGGTAATAGACAAACAATGTTATAGAATGCCCAATGTTCTGCTTTGTTTGCGTGGATTTTTTCCCCATTTTTTTTCATTTTTGGCAAAAGAAAAGAATGATAAAAACGAGTAAGAATTCTACAAGAACAGCAGGTAAAATATAAGATCATTAGCATCATTCACGGGTAGACAGAGAGTTAGTTTGGAAAGTTTAATTTTCTTTTTTTAATGGGTTAATATCTCCTTAATTTGATATGTGTGGGTTCTGATAAGGGGCTGTTTGGTTCATTTCCAAAAAATTATGGAAATGGATTCCCACATAAGAAGCCTATTCTGTAAAAATTTTAGGACATCAAAAGATTCCAAAAACTTTGTTTGATATGGAAGGATAAAATAAATAATAGGAAATGGTATCCAAAACTGTTGTTTGTTTCACCCTAAAAAAATCGGAAAAGCATCATGAGAGAAAGCATTTCTTGAGCTCTTTGGTGTTTGATTCAAAGCCATAGAATAGGATTTCAACCCCAAAAACTGTGTACACATACCTGTGGTATGCTTACCCCTCAAAAAATAATAGGAAATTTTGTATTGTTTGAATATAACCAAACCTCAAACACAATCAAGTATCACAAAGTTTTAAAAGATTATACCTTTGCTATGTTTTCGAGCAGATCCGAAGGGCCTTTAGGTGATTTCTTAAGTAGGAAAAGCTATACGAGAAATCAAGACGTCAGATCTGCAGAATAGGGTGAGGGGGTGAACCGAGGTCACTGATCTTCAAGACGTCAGATCTGCAGAATAGGGTGAGGGGGTGAACCGAGGTCACTGATCTTTAAGAGCAAATCGTATCGCAAGAACTACGCCGGCAAGCTACCTGAAAACCCCCAAAACCACACTGCAGAAGCCGTTGTAAACCTCCAAACCCTAAAGAAATTTCATCTCGAACTCAATAGCTAGGGTTCAGCAATGAGGAAATCAACATGGGGATCAACATTACACAAAAATATGCCCGCGTTTGAGCAAAAATTCGTTGATTATTTTTGTAAACGGCGGGAAGAGGAAGAGGGAAATGGCGAAGCGGGGGGTAACGAGAAGCGGTGAGCCCTTTCATTTCCAAAAAAACTCCCATTTCTGAGCTTTTAGACAGGATTTCGCCATTCCAAAAAAAACACTATTTGACAAGGTTTTAGGAAACCATTTCTCAAAAAAAAAAACGCAATTTTTGGATTTCTAAAACCACACAAATGTTACTTTTTGTTCCAAAAACCGGGTTTTCAAAAAAAAAACACCCTCAAACAAACAGCCCCTAAGATTCACGTTCAACCAAAATCCCCAAATTTAATTACGTCAGCAAAACTAGAAGATCACTCACACTTGCAAAATACAGCCATTTATAAGGTGCGTGTAAATCAAAACTTTTGAAGGGTATTTACGCTAAAGAGACGCATTCAATTTCCGCCACGAGTTTTATACATAAAATTACAATTTCTCTGCAGAATAAAGACTTCCCGGAAATTGCAACTCTGCTCTCAAATGGCGAACCCCCCTTCTTCCTCCAACCTCCCATTGGATTTATGCCAATTGTAGTTTTCCAAGTTGTCCTTATTGTGCACGTGTCACTCTGCGTCCAACTCCCTCCCATCTTTTTCCCCCCTCTTTCTCTCTGTTCGGTTTCACTCACTGCCCACCCCTCTTCTCCATCTCCCTTCAGGTGAGCAAAAGCTTCAATTTTGTTAGTTTTTTTCACTTAATCTCTGCAAATTTCCATCTTTTTGATGCCCAGTAGCTTTGATCTGTAGCCCTTTAGTCAGCTGATGCACATTGGGTACCTACTGCTACTTTTCACTGTTTTTTTTTCCTCCTCTAATTTTCTGGCAATTTGTAGCTGTTGTTAAAATTTCAAGTTGGGTGTTTAGAATTAGATGGGTCGATTAAATAAAATCAAGATCGGTCAATACATGATCAGCCCTTTCGCTCTTGTGATCATTTGCTGGAGTTCTGTGCAATGCACGTGTGAATTCTTGCGACGTTCTGATATTATTTAGCATTTTCATGGGTCGTGATTTTGATCTCCCCCAAAGTTCATTTTTCTGATGCCCAGTACTTTTGATCTGCATTAGTTCAATCAGTTGATGCGCGTCGTCTGCTTTACTGTTGTAAAGTTCAATGATTTCCTGTTAATTATGGGTGTAATTACTGATATTATGGATAGACGGTACACAGGTCATGCTTGTAATCTCATAGTTGATTATTTTAGATACTGATTTGTTTAGATCTGGTGAGGAAAGAGTTTAAACGGTAATTATACCTCAAACATATTGTGTTTATGGGCACTTTTCTTGAGCTTATACTTAATTTCGCCGAGCTCAAACGATATATTTTCTGAGGGAATGAACTTGATGGGGATGACTTTGGAATTGAAGCTGAATGCAAAGATTTTTGTCTCCCTTATTTTTCTTTTCTGGCATGCTTGTTCTGAAATGAACTACGCTATAGGAATATTTTGTTCTCTTAAAAGTCTCTTCACGACACCAAACATCCAAATTTGTGGCGTGAGTTGACGTTGTAGTTTTACGTTCTAATGCATCCCCATGGTTAATCACCCCAAATATGTATCAAACCTGACTTTTGCATAGTGATATTTTTAGATGCACGCCTATTGAAATTGAACTTTATGCAGTATTTTAAATCATAAATCCTTGTTTCTGCACTGAAACTCTGGAGGTATTTACAATTTTGTTATCAAACAACTAACATGTTTCAGTATAGATTTGTCCGAATCTTTCAATCGTTTTCCCTGATGCTCCATCTCCACCGTGTCAGGATTACTTCCCACTCTTTGCTATTTTTATTTCCTTTAGTAACTGTGTGTTTTCTGATTCAAAAAAAAAATACTTATAATTCACGATGGTGATGAGAACATTGTGGTTGGAATGGAGCACTTGCATTTTCATAGTGCTACTAGATGCTACTTGCTGATAATTTTTACTTTCCCCGCTAAGTTCTGCCATCTTTTTCACCGGGTCTATTCTCTCGCTGATATTTTTTTTCTCAGCTTCATTTTTTCCAAGTTTTTATGGATGCATTCTTGAAACATGTGCAACATGTACAAAAACTTAAGAGCAGAAATGGGGATATTACGATGGAGTTGTGAATATACACTGAAAGATAGGATGAGAGTTTGTGTGTAGGTTAGAGGTCGCTCCTATTGAGAAATAAAATGAGATAAAAAAACATTTGACATGGTATAGCCGTATACGTGGAGGTGACAAAATGTAGGAAAGATGATAGACTTAAGCTGATTAATTTAGTGGAGGTGGCAGCCCTAAACAGAAGTGAACGCAAGAATAGGATTCATGTAATTATGGATAAAATATGAATTCTCTCTTCCAACTGGTTCTTCTGCGTCATCAATTTCAGACTCCAGTTCCATGGACCGCTTGGAGCTTCCAATGGTGTTGCCCTTCCCTGATCAGCAGCTATCCGTTCAGCTGCAGGCATTCTGGGAGAACCAGAAGACTGATATCGAGAACCTGGAAGAAATGAAGAACCACAGCCTTCCGCTTGCCAGGATCAAGAAGATCATGAAATCAGACGAAGAAGTGAGGATGATCGCGGGGGAGGTGCCCGTGCTGTTCTCTCGCGCGTGTGAGATGTTCATACTGGAGATGACGATGAGGGCGTGGAGCAACACCGAGAGGCACAGGAGGAGAACTCTTCAGAAGTGCGATGTAGCCGCTGCTGTTGCCCAGACTGACATCTTCGACTTCTTGGTTGATATCGTTCCTAGAGATGATGTTAAGGAGGAGGAGGCGCCTGCTGAGGCACCAGTTTCTTACTGCTTTCTCCCGGGTCAGCCGGGGGTGACTTTGGTGGACAACGGGTGGGAGGTTGAGGAGAGTGGTTCTAAGTCAGATGGTGAATGATGATAATGTGCATGTTCTGTGCGAGTGTGTGTGTGCGTACTAGTTTTATAACTGTAAAGTAGGGTAAGTTGAACAGTACAAGCAAGTTGTGTTTTAACTGTCAGTCCTGTTACCTGAGAAGTAAGGTGAACTAAGAAGTTGAAGTTTAATGAATAGTGCTTCGGTTCATGTTTCATCTGCTCACTTCCAGACTTCTGAACCAAGTACAAAAGTCTTTAATGGGTCTTTTGACACCGAGTTTTAGAGTCTTGAATGAGGAGGAAATGTATTGTGCAGATGTTGCGTGTTAGTTCCGTACAAGTGACCTCAAGAGCTTTAGCAAGCAATGACAGAGGTGGAGGCTGGCTGGAGAGGCTTTCCTTTTGCTTCAGCTGTCAGCAAGTACAAAAACATGCGGAAGTTTATGAAGAGAATGCTGGGACATTTAGTCAGCAGAAGGAATTTGGCTTGTAGTCATTTGATCGTGATGTCAAAGAAGGGTAAGTTTGTTTTTGCTTCTTTGTCTGGTCCATGTTCACCACATAACAACATGTTGTGTCAATAAGTTGCTATCACTATGTTGCCTTTATCCGTTGAAGAAATCTACTAGTTGGGTGTTAGAGCACTCCATAGAACTCTGCTCTAAAAAACTCAAAAATCACA
>NC_033799.1:2078819-2087302 GCF_001876935.1 Asparagus officinalis | reverse complement strand
ATCACCATAAATTTCTTTTTCAGAATCTGATATAACATAAAGAATATCAGTTCAGAAACTGTAACAATGAACTAGGAAAGCCAAAGAAAGCAAAGAGAGGACCAAGTGAAGGAAACTGAGATGCAAACACTTTCAATTGAAATCATTACAACTGTTCTCCCTATACATAGAATATCTGCCCAACGTTTAGTAAGCTCTCATGCGGAACATTGAAAATCACACTGTTCTCCCTACAAATCCTCCTAAGAAAAGCATATACATAATCAATAGCTATCCTCTTAATAAGCCCAGAATCTCTTCTGGCCTTCACATTGGTGTTACCAAGAATATGTACAACCCCTGCCTCTTTGCACCTATTCAAGAACTCAACCTCATCGCCAATCGTTCCTCCACCACCGCTATAAGTTCTCGCAGGCACAATGGAATCCTGCGACGATGAGCCATTATACGTATACTCCTCAGAGTCCGAGTAACCCTCCATCATACTCTCAAGACGAACAAAGACTAAAATGCTATCATATAACATCTTCTCAAAGTCATCATCTTTTCGATGGACATCTTTATATCCATACCTTGCAACACAACGGAAGATATGGAAGCTCTTGGGCCCGATCCTTTTGACAAGGAACCGCTCGTCTGTAGGAACTGTGTACACTGGGAGATATTTTACACAGACAAAGGCGACGACGGAGTGGATAGCGGGGAGATTGGTGATGAAGTGGGAGAAAATGTGAGGGACGCCACTTGCAAGCTCAGTGTACACAAAACCGATACCAGGGACACGAACCAGCCCAAGTCCAGGGCCTAGGCCGAGGATCCATGCCATTGAGACACGACCGTGGACCTCAAATTCATAGCGCTTGACTGTTCCATAGTGCCATACGTACATTATGATGAGGCAGGTACCTGCAATGACGAGCGGGACCCAGCCACCCTGATCGACCTTGAAGAGGACCGCGGAGAAATACGTGAGCTCCACGAGGAGGGAGAGGCCAGTGAAGATGACGACAAGGATCCAGTGGCTCCGCCACACCAAGAGCATGATTGGGATCATGAGGAATGTTGTCACGAGCATGACGATCACAACTGCAGTTCCTGATTCATTAAAATGAGTTCATTAAAACCAAAATTAAACTAAAAGCCATGCAAAATTAAATTTTGTTAAGCTCACCATAAGCATTTCCAATCTGATTTTGATTCTTGAATCCAGCAGTGACAGCTATACAAAGAACCATAAGGATCCAATTGATATCTGGAATGTATATCTGACCGAGAAACTTTTTCGATGTATGAACAACTTTAACCCTTGGAAAGCATCCAAGTGCAAGAGCCTGCTTGATTATGGAAAATGTTGCTGATATCGTGGCTTGGCTGGCAACGATAGCTGCTGCTGTTGCAACAATGAACATTGGCCAATGTACACCATCTGCAACACAAGAAACTATCATAAGTATATGTATATGTTCCTATCAATCGCATATTTAATAGGCGATCCACCAAAGTAAAAGTAAACTTCATTGTTCAACCATGAGGAAAGTTGATGAGCTTAAGATTTAGACTCTAATTTGTTTTGTTATTTAATATGAGTGACAACTGAAGTCAGGTGATATTAGATCATGCATAGACTTGGGGGGAAAAACTCACTTGCAGTGCACATGAATTTACGTTAGAAGGGTGGAGAGTACCTGGAATTGATCGATAAAATGCATCAACTACTTGCCCTTGATTCTTCATGATATAAGCTGCTTGTCCAGTGTATGCCAAAAGAAGGCAAGGAAACACGACAAAAGTAAATGCAATCTACAAAGGAAAACAAGCCTAACCATATGAGAAAGGGGTGGCAAGATGAACAACTTCGATTGCAGTTCTTTAAAATTACCCATCACTAACCTGGATAGCTAGGACAGGAAAATGACACAAATCAGCAAACAAAGCTTCAGTTCCTGTCCAAGAATTGTATGAACAGATGAATAAATCAGAAAAGAGCCTCATACTAAATAAGGAGGAGACAGATATTTCGGGGATTCAGAAGAACTAGCCTGTGATGCTGAGCATAATTCCTCCAAGGGAAGTCCAGTTGGTTTTTCCTCGCTTGAAATACCGATAAATATAAACAGGATTGAAAGCCTTGAGAACTGAATGATCATATTTCCATATGTTGAAAGCACCAATAGATCCAATAAACAGAAACCAAATGAGGACGATAGGAGCAAAAAGCCATCCGACTTTGTCAGTGCCATAGTGTTGCATGCTAAATAAAGCAACTAATATTACCACCGCAACAAGTATAACCACATCTGTGCCATTAAGATTTTGAGTGTAAAGCAGTTAGGCGTAAGAAATTGTATAGCACTGTATCTTAAATCAACATTTTGTTAATTTTCCTTTCTTAATGTACTTTACTACATCATTTAATTGAGAATGGCATAGAGATGAATCCAATTACTTATTCATCATTCACCAGATAGTGCAATTCTAGCGGGGTAGATGAATAAGCCACTCTAAAGATATATAGAACATCGTTGTCACAGAGAGACACTAAGTAATGACAGACACAACACTTATAACTTCATAATATATAGAGGCTGCCTTCCACGCGTAAATATAACAAACACTAAATTAGAAACTCAAGAGACTGACATAGCAAAATGCAAAAGACGTTTGGAAAAAATCAAACTGTTTATTTGGCTGACCTTCTAGTATTTTGGTCATAACTTTGTAAATTTTTAAAACAAGAGCATGTCGAAAAAATAGTAATAAACGGATCATAGAAATACCATTGCTCATAGCAGGGTAGTCCACCTTGATTCCACCTGCTGCTGAGAGAACTGCAAGAGACCAATACACAAGCAGAATTTAGAATACAACATTGACATCATTAATCCTTCAAGAGTTTGCAACAATAACAACTTAAGAGCACAGAAATGCATTTCTAACACGTTGAAAAATCATCTTGTATTGTGTTTTTTGCATGAAGAATTTTCATATACCATGTAATGTGTATGAAGAATGTCGTGCTTGTAGTTTTAAACTTATCATTTATCCCCAACATCGTCAAGGTCACTACTCTAAAAGAGGAAGAAAATATGATTGTACAAAACAAAACAATATAAAGAGAAATGGTTCCAAGTTGGAGTTAGGATACAACGCATAATACTTAATAAAATAATGGTGGCAAAAAAAAAGTGAACATGTAGACAAGATTACACACCTGATATAGCAGGAGTAAGAATCCCATCTCCAATAGCCATGCAAGTTCCTACAAGAACAAGAATAAGAAGGGCATTCTTTTTATACGAGTGAGCCTCCAACCATCGTTTCACTTTCGCTGCAAGTGACTTCTCATCAAACGTCTGGCGACTATATGTTGTTAATTCTTCATCTGTTCGATGTTGGTTGGGGATAGTGTTCACTTTTGCATGCCGGCAAAGTAGTGAATAAAGAGCAAATGTGCCGCCTGATATAAAAGAAGAAACTTTCTGATCAATATGAACTAAAAAATGAAAAGACAACCAAGAACACTAAGTATGCCGTACAAGTTATCTTTTTGTGCCTTGTTCAACAAAATCTTACGCATTTCCATGAGGAAATGCGTTTGCAAAATCACCCTTTATCTCAATAAAAACTTCTTATTCTATCACATCTTAAGAAAATTATGTAGGTAAGCATTTCAGATGATAAAGAATTTCATGAGAAGTGGAACAAGAACTTACCCTGGCCAGCATCATTTGCTCTGAGCACAATAAACACGTATTTGAGGAGCGGAACGAGGGTCAAAGAGTATATTATCAAAGAAAGAGCTCCAATGACATCTTCGGGATCATGTACTCCATGAGGAAATGTGTTGTAGAAAACATACAAAGGCGATGTACCCAAGTCCCCAAATACCACTCCTAGGCTCTGGAATGCAAGCCTTGACAATAACAGTGCAGAGAATTTCTACAAGGACAAGCTAGAAAATGTTCAGCAGATCACAATGCTTTAATCACTATAACAACCATGTAGGTTAAGAACCATACCCAATTAAAAAATACAAATATCAGGTTGAACTCAATTTGTTTGAGTGCTCATTTTGAGTGGCCCTCTTGATGTCAGTAACTTCTATCAAGGAATTTCTATCTGACTTCAGTGCCATATCAAAAAGATAGCAGAAGATTGAAGGATTCATCTAATCGCTTATTATTAATAATTCCATTCGGTAATCCTTGAGTCAGCCATAACAACAACACTTTGTTCTTCCATATTTATTACAATCTTTATGTACACATATTACTGCCGATAAATGGTTGGATAATAAGAAAAGAAGAAAACAAGGATTTTCTCAAAAATATTCTTTTGCATTCACAAGAATGAACACGTATGTCTTGGTGCAAGCCGTGGAATTGTAGTAGGCTCCTTATCAGTTAGTTAATTCTAAAATCGTACTGTAAATTAATTGGTATGCCTTCAAATACATTTTAGCACATAGCATGTAGCACTGAATAAACTATTTCCACAGGACTTCAGTAAATTGTTTCCATAAGATTTCTATTTCAGGAGACAGCATCATGAGATTCTATCGACATCCATATAAAATTGGAAGAGGAAAAAAAAAGGGGGGGGAAGAGGGTGAAATTAAATTCAGGATACAAAGCTGCTATGAAAGTCCAAAATATTAAAACCTAATGAATCTATAAAGAAGAAAACTTACGAGTCTTTCCACAAAATCATAATGTATAGACGAAGATACGAATCAAGAAAAAAAAACCTTAAGTTCAGAAAAAACATCACAAATGAAAGAGAAAGAATAGATAAGGAAACTCAATACACACCCAAGGAAATGAAATTCTGCCTCTCCTCCCCTAGTACATCGAAATCCAACAAATGTAAAGAAAATAAAGTAGAAAATTTAAATCGCTGAATCAAAGTATACCTTCTCTCTGTACATGTTCCTGAGCCTCCCAGCCTCTTCGTCCATCGACTGATCAAGCTTCTGATCCAGTACCCACATGTTTCCCTTGGAGCACTCCTCGTCTATCGATTCCGTCGCCATTAATCCAACAATGCTCAGCACAACCGGACCAAAATCCAAGATCTCTCTCAATCTCTCAACACAAGCGACTTAACAAAAAATTTTGCCCAACACGTCCAAAAGAGGAAGCTTTCTAGATGCCTACCAAATTTACTCCAGACCCATTTTACTAATTTCCCAAAACTTAGCCGGAAACCAATACCAGAGCAGAACTCAATCTGGGTCGGTTGATTTCAGCTCTCAATTATACAACAAAAGAACAAATTTTTCGCTTGCTCTTTTCCAGGGTGTGGAGAGCTCAGTTAGTGATGCTCCCTGAAACCTTTTGTGGTCCCTCGGAATTATGGTGGAGTTTGGTAGCGGCCGAAATTTGTACTGTATCGGATCGGAGACCGGAGAGCTGATACTCGAATTGACAGAGGCAGAGGATTCCTACTGCCGCTGTATTATTCTGTTTAAAATTTTCTAATTTAAGAGCGTTTCCTGGGTTTTTGCCTTTTGCCCCCCTTAGATTTATTTTACTTGCAGATTCACACTTCACATTTTCTATTTTTCACCCTTACATTCTCCCGCACTATTTTTACGCTTTTCTTGCTGACATTAACATTCAGATGAGTAAATTTAGTAAATATATAGATTTTATAGATGGATTAATAAGATATATTTGGGTTTATTTGTATAAATGCTTTTCCCTTGGTGAAGAGGTTGTGGTGTCAAGAGCAACAGAAATCTTTTCGTACACCCACTTTTTTTTTGTTCTTGCATTATTTATGACACTTGGGTCCCACTGAATTCCATTCAATGATTAGCTCATGGGTTTGTTTATTTATTTATTGGATTTAGATGCATTGTATTGTTTTTTTTTTTGTCTTGTATTACAGAGACCAAACGTTGTTTCACTACCTGCCATTGAAATTGGCTGCATCTGATGTCCTTTCATAGTTAACTACATGCCGCTGATAGGTAGTGGAGACAGTAGTTAAATAGTAAAATATTTTGGTAAAAGCGTGTTGACTATTGATTTTTTATATATCCACGACGACCCTAATTTATCAAGACAAATTTTAGGTGCGGTTTGGATCGGGTGTTTTGAAGGAGAAAGAAGAAGAGAAAAGCTGTCAATTTGTCAGTTTTTTGACAGTTTTCTCCTAAAATCGTCTTTTATATCCGATCCAAACGGGCTCTTAATGAGATCGGTACATGAAATGGTGGCAAATCTGATTGAATGAAATTGTTTAATGAAATTCTCAAGGCGAGCTCTAATTTGTCTAAACAAGAAATAACTTATTTCAATTTGCAAATAATCATCCTACTCGATACAATTTTAGGGATCACATGAACTTTTAGCCGTAGAGAACGATTATATGTTGAAAATATGTAGCTTTTAATTAACTGTTCTTCCTCTCGCCGAGGGGCTTTCAAATGACGTGTTTACCGTAAGTTCTTAATGAAATCTCGGTGCTTCACATCAAAAAAAATCATACATTGTTTTTTGCAAAGTTCGGCAATTAGTTTTGTGTAGGTCCTTTTATAGCTAAACACAAGGGAGGCTCAAAGTGGGATTTTTTTTTTTTTTTTTGAATGGATGGTTATTTAATTATTCCACACAGTTACAAGAGGCTTCGGGTCAAATTTGATGGGGACCCAGTTAGCCCGCAATATTTATTTTTACTATTATTGTTTTGCCATTTTCCACGTGTATTTGGTTTATTGTTTGGGTGGTGAATTGCGTGATCAGCACTAAGGCGTATACGTCACCCTCCTTATCTCCTTATCTGCATCTCAAGTCTCAACGGCTCAACCCAATTTGACCGGCTCTCGTCAAAAGAAAACCTTTTATATTTCCATATTAATTTCCGCATTTTATTATTATATATATCCTTCAACAAAAGTAATAATTAATAATTTAACTTAATGCTTAGAGAAGGGGGTGTTTGGTTCAATTTCTACAAATTATAGGAAATGTTTTCCATCTAAAATATGATTTTCTTGTATTTCTTAAAAAAAGTTTTGAGAAGTCAAAAAGTATCAATTTTTTTTTGCTTTGCTTGTTTGGTTCAAAACAAGAAAATGGTTCATAACTTTATAGAAAATAGCAAGATTTTCTATAATTTGTAGAATTTGAACCAAACACCCCCTAAATTTATAGAAAAGTGTCAATGTG
This sequence comes from Asparagus officinalis, assembly GCF_001876935.1. NCBI lineage: Eukaryota > Viridiplantae > Streptophyta > Magnoliopsida > Asparagales > Asparagaceae > Asparagus > Asparagus officinalis. The sequence goes on along the minus strand of NC_033799.1, from coordinate 2,080,127 downwards.
GACCATGTGGTGTCAGATTTCTGGGTGATTTTCGACCATTTTGAGAGAAAAATTAATTTCTGTAAATTTTGGTACTTTTGTGTAGTTTACAGAAAACATTTCTGTAAAATTTTTTTGAACCAAACACAGTTTACGAAAATCTACAGAAAATTTTTAATTACAGAATTACCATTGTCAGATATTTTGAGAAAACTTTTCTATAAAATTGTGCAACCAAACACCCCCTAAGACACACATTGAGAAACAAACGAATTCTTTAATAACATTATTTTTTGGAAAGTTATGGAGAATTCTTGTGTATAGATTATGCGAGAGTTTAGAATCCTAATCCTCAAAGCATATTTTCGTGTTTTGTCAAAGAATTTTGCTTTTGAGAAAGGATTCAAAGTATGGCAATAATGCATTCAATAATGGGGAATCAAGGATTACGTCCTCTTTAACATTACGATTTAATGATGCGCTGCATCACAGCAAATTCAGTGCTAATCCATCTATAGCTATGGAAGTGAAGACACGTGTTATTAACTCCTTCAATATAAAAAGATCTTAATCGCTTTTTAAAAGAAAATTTTGATAATTCCTCCCTCCTTCCTTTTCTATTATTAAAATAAATCACAATCGTCCATTAAATAATAGATTTTTATGACTGGCTAATTGTCTTTACTCTTTTCTCCAGACAAGGATCGAGGAGGCGAAGAACAAATCAAAACCTCCCACTTAATACATTATTTTCTCTCCTTTTCACAGACATATATATATCCATCAATCTTTCACAATAATTATAAAAAATATGCGACCCATCACATCCATTGTGGTTAGAAGTATCAAACTTTGCAGAGAATATTCCGATTTTTTGTGAAGATAATTATTAATTTGCTTCCGTGGACATGATGAAAATCTGTGGGCCCTCTTCCTCTTGCCCTGATATTTGTTCTTGTTTTCATCTGAGATGTTGATTTTTTTGGTACCACGTGTGCTCATTTAGATCTCTAGATTTGCAAATACAATTGACTAACTACAGCAAGTTGCAAATATAATGGATGGGAACGTGCAGTTATGCGCATTAAGTACCATCTTGACCACCAAAAAAACAAAAGTTTGGCGCTTTGTTACTGGGTTTAAATATTTGATTTAGGTGGTGTTAAGCTTTTAATTATTGGGTCTTGAGAAAGAGATGGGTTATCTACAACTACACATGTGCATGCATGTAATTGCCCTCATTGACCCCATCGTATAAGGTAATATCATGCTCACGAGTACTGGGACCTAGTAAAATAAAAACATAATACTGTATATGGAGATTACTTA
>NC_033799.1:2039492-2078813 GCF_001876935.1 Asparagus officinalis | reverse complement strand
TGCTACCTTGTACCCCATAGTACCTACCTAGTTAAGAAGTTCGAATAAGATATCAAGCTGGTTTAGTCTACATTTTGGCATGTAAAAAAGTCGTTCAACTTATCTTAGAGGATGTTAAGATATAAACTATAACTCTCAATCATTATCGTAACTTCAAGATTTTTGGTTTATCAACAGAGCCCTTTGGCAGTAAACATGTAGAATTTACAAGCAAAATGATTCATAATAAGATCGATGCATGATAATTACAACTCTCTTCTTTTCAATGCATCAGGTGGGATGCATATGCTTTGCACATGGTCAAATATTTTGACTAAGTTTATACCTTCACTATAACTACGTTGTGGACATAACTATTTTACAGGTTGAGTTTGTATTCTGACTAGAAAAAATGAGAAAGTTTATTAAAAAGAAAGAAACTGAATTTAATATAAAATATTATAAAGTCTTTTTGAGTGTTTACATATAATGCTAAGTAATTTAAGAATAAAATGAGTAGAAACAATTTATCGAATCTATATATGCGAATCAGGGTTAGTGAATGGTTGATCGACTTGTAGTTGTTATTGCAGCCATCGCCTCAGTAATTTGTTTGAATTAAGTGATACCTATATATATGTATTAGTATATTTATTATTTCATATAATTTATGAATAAATGGCAACTGAGGACTTATTATAATACATGTAAATGGAATACATGTTTGCAAAAGTTATTATGCTGATGACGATCATAAATGAGTTCTAAATTCTAATATTTCTTGAACTTGTTTCATCAAGTTTCATGATATTTTCTTACCATTCAGAGTGACTCTACTTCACCAAATTTTGTGAAGCTCCATGATTAATTTTTTATAATTTAATAAAATGTTAGGTACTTTTTTCAAGTTTCAGGTGTTTTATTAAATTAGGGGATTTTCTATGTAATTCTAGATTTTTTTTGTAAACTTTTATAAACTCTAGAGATTTTTTACAACATTTTCAATATTTTTTTCAAGGCTTTTCAATTTTAATAAGTTCTATTAACTTTTTCACAAAATATATAAATTTTAAAAGTCTTTTTTATATTTCTACTAATTTTGTGAGTTAGTTATACCAAAAAAACTTAAAATTATGGGAGTTTTTTTAGTATTTCCATGAGTTGAGTAAGTTATTAGTTTTTGAATATTTTTTAGCTTGGTAAATCACACATAATTAAAATTTATCTCCTAATTATGAATTTAATTAAGATTGATGATGTTTTATATATTATTTAATTATTTTTATCTTTATTTGTAAATTTAAATATAAACTAATGATAAAGATACCAAATTTAAATCTTCAAAGAAATTATAAATCTTCATATATTTTCTCTAGTAAAAAGCTTGCTAAGTTATGAAAAAAATTATTTTGTAATATTTTTTCAGAAGCGGTTGAATGTGGGGATTGAAAAGTTATGTATAACTCATATCTTATTAAAAATATTTTAATTAATTAGCATGATCACAATGAAATCATGCTAAAGATATTTCTATTAAATAGGATAATTTGAAATGTATGGAATTATTTTGGATTTCTGTGCAAAATTTTAAAATCTTTAATTTCTAAATATTTTATAAAATCAAGAATTTTTCTATAAAAGCTTTTAATTTTTTAAAGTGTTTTGCATTTCAGTCTAGAATATATAATTTCTTAAACTCTTTTGGGTATTTCTACTAATTTATAAGTTTGTTTTTCTTGTAAAATCTTTGAGCTGTGCTGCTGGATATTTCTACAAGTTGTGTAAATTCTATGGATTTTGGATATTTTCTAGCTTGGTCACTCATGCATGACATTTATCTCCTTAATTATGAAGATACTTTAGTAGGTGAGAATACTTCACAATATCATCTAGGCTTTGTGTTTATTTTAAAATTTAAATATAAAGGAACGAATGAAAAGATAAAATGTTTTATTTTTTTTATTTTAGGCTTCAAATCTGAATTTTAGATTGTCAAAATTTTAAATATTTTTTGATTTTTTTTCTTATAAGTAAATGGTTATTTCTAGAGAACTACCCATAACTTAGGCCCCATTTTACGGTACCATCCTTAATCACTCAATTTTCAGAAAATTACTCATACATACCATTTTGTTAACATTGAACCACTTATACACTTTTCCATCCAATTCACAGTCCAACATATTGTATTTTGATAATTTTACTTCTATGCGTTTTTTAAATTTGTTGACCTTTGGATATTAGAGCTAAATATTACAAATTATTTTTCATTTTAACTTTGAACAAAATGTTTCTTTGCCCAAAAATAATTTAGAGCCTATATCAATTTTCATTTGAAACCACTTATTTGGGCTAAAAAAATGCCTCAAACTTCAACAACTTTAACTTTGCTAAAAGTTAAAACAAAATATGATATTGGTATACTAAGTTTCAATAAAATTTAATTTTGATTACCAAAGTTAAAAAAGTACAAAATTTAATTTTGATACCCAAATTTAACATATTAAAACTTTAGGGGTAAGACCATCAAGGTATTAATTTTTGGATAGAAAATTGGGTGAAAAGGGGCACGAGTGGTTTTATATTAATGAAATGGATTTCATTAGGGGTGGTTTTCTGAAACAATAGGAATTAAGGGCGGTAACGTGTAATAGGGTCCAAGTTTTTTCTAAACTCACATTTTTTTAAAGAAAGCATGATATGATATGGTATGATAATAACTAGACCTTATCAGAGGTAACGCAACGGTTAGTCCTTTTTCATAATAAGGGAGAAACTCTTTAATGAAAACAAAATCCCTTCCCTTCTATTAGTAGAACGTGATCGCAAAAGAAATTTGATCATTTCTTCCAAGGACAACAAAATCGTCACCAAAGAAAAATATAAGCGGCGTGTTTTCCTTCTCTTCCGTCTTCACGCTCTCTCTCTCTCTCTCTCTCTCTCTCTCTCTCTCCGGTAAAAATGCGTCTCCAGACTCAACTTGATCATTTCTCTCCCACATTTTCCTTTCGCAACCTAAACATGGCAAGTGAAGTGAGAAGACGTCATTCGTTTTTTTGGCAATAGGCGGCCCATGGGCCTCCGCCATGTGGTGGGGTGACCGATCAATTGCGCATTTTTTGTCGCTTTCTGAGGTAGGCTTCTCGCAGTGGGAAAAAGTTGTAGGGCCCATATATGAGAAGGCCACACACAACTTACAGATGGTATTTTGGACTATACGAGTTTGCTACTGGTCAAAGTTTTTTTTTTTTTTTTCAAATGGGAAAAACATAAGAATTTTATTGATTTAAACCACTTAACATCATTATTGACGATCTCCGCCACAACATGCGGGGGCTTCTTTTTCCGTCCATGTAGACGGTTCATCAAAGTAGCGAGCTAAGTTTAGCTAAAGCGTGAGCAACTCCGTCGCCATCTCGACGGATCGTGAGCCAAAGAAAAGAAATTTAAATGGCTAAGAAGCTCTACAACAAAATATGATTAAACCACGCAGCTATAGATTGCAAAGGTAATTAAGGACAAATAACGTACCTCCTCCCCCAAAACCCCCACCCAAAAAAAAAAAACCAAATAATAATAATGATAATAATAAACAAAAATAAATAAATAGATCTCAAACTCCAACTTGCTCATTATTCTCTCGTATTTATCTTCTCCTCTATACAAATGAGAGAATCCAAGATTTACTATTCATGCGATAGTAAATGCTAGAGTAACATTTTACTGTACTCTAGCATTATTGATGTAGCAAACATGAATACTGTAGCAAATGTGGGATACTGTAGCAATTTAAAAAATAAAAAAATACCGCAACATTTAAAAACCAGGATTATTATAGTGGAAAAAAATTATCGTGCTTTGCACGGTGTTCACACTAGGTTTTTTTTTAACCAAATATATCAAGAAAAATAGAAATAGAAATATCAACCCCCCTCCCCCCAAAAAAAAAACAACCAAGCAAAACCACCAAGAAAAAAAGGAAAAAAACACCACCAACCCAAATAATAATAAATAAATACACCTCACACTTTCAACTTGCTCACTTTTATTTCATATTTATTTTGGTAACCTAACAGAGCAAGAAAAATAGAAATTGAAATATCATTTCTTCTCGTACAAATCCTATAGTATGTGGACCACATTTGCTAGGCCTTACAATCTTGGGCTTATCAAAGCAAGGCTGGTAGAAGTGGGCTTCTGGGTTGCCGATCCACAAAAATAATGTTTTTTTTAAAAATTTTTTTTTAAATTAAAGGTGATCCAAATCCAATGATAAACAAGGGGAGTCAGTGCACTAAGTTAAAAGTCAAACATTTTCTTTACAAAGAAGAAATATTGAAAAGAATATTTCACATCAACATGTCTTGTTTTTTCAGTAGAGGAGGAATCCTTGGGGCCGGCTGCCCGATTCTTTTCCTACCTAGTTACTAAGCTTATTTATTTATATTTTTCTAAAAAAAAATCAATTTTATGTCTAAGCTGCTTTGCCAACTCCATTTCATTATTATTTACCAAAAAAAAAAAAAAAACTCCATTTCATTATTCCACCATATAAAACGAAATAGAGGATAAAATTTAGCTCATGAGAAAAGATAAAATTTAGCGATTCGCGACTCTAATAGAAACTTCTATGTAACTATGTCTAAGATAACCGTAATCCATAGTGATGCAAAATGCATGCAGAGTTCGGAACTATGATTGAAGTAGTGTATTTCATTCTTGATGCATTTTTTGAAACGGCGGAGTTCGAAGGTGATGTAGAGGGATTCAGATCCTCTCCACTACAAAAAGATAGTGGAGAGACCACTACATAATCACAATCATTGATTATCAAGTTGATAATTATGATTTTTTCTTTTAGTGCAAATTATGAATGAGTGCAATACACGGATGTATGATAAGTGTTAGATTTAGATTGTATCATAACCGCCTACTAAATAATCAACGATTAAGATTAAAAGTAGTGGTCTTTCTGCTACTTTTCTGTAGTGCAGAAGATCCAAATCCGATGCAGAGAGGGTCATAGATTAGAGAGAGATCAATGAAGGTAATGAATAACTCTCCGTTTGACCACATACCAGAAAATATGCGGAGAAAGTTCCTGAATGCAAGCCTCAAAATGGGCAGTTTCATGACTGAATCCATGCACAAAGGATTTGCCGTAGTTGATCTTGGGACCCACAACTAGGAAAATTCCTAAATTTTGGACCTCCTAACAAATTTTAAAATTATAATTATGACGAAACAAAGAGACGATTCGTTCCTCTACACTGTCGTCGGGCATCTTGCTGCGTCGTTGGTGCGGTACACCTTCTAGGGGTTTTCGCATATCACCCCTCATCTTCTACATATGCTGATTTACTCCCTAAATCTTGGTATTGTCAAAAGTATCACATTTCTCTCACATTTAGCTTTCATGCCCCCTTCCACTTAACTGTTTTAGTATCTATAAACACGAAAATACCGCAATATTGTTGAAAAGCACTGGAACTTTTCAACATTGTAAGTGGGAGGGGTAGAATAATCCAATGTGAGAGAATTCAGGGGTAACTTTGCAATGCTGAGATGATTTTTAAATTTACAAATACGGAAGATTTGTGGGATATATATGCAAAAAGTATTCTAATAATTAGTTACCATCATGATGCAGTTATGTTGGTGATTAAAAATCCTTTTTCTTAATAAGACCAAAAATATCTCGAGAGAGAGAGAGAGAGAGAGGGAGGGGATGGTGGAGTCTCCGTTCAAGCCCAACATACTGAAAGGGAAAGTAGCCCTCATAACGGGTGGCGGGTCGGGTATCGGGTTCGAGATCTCAACCCAATTCGGCAACCATGGCGCCTCCGTTGCTGTCATGGGCCGCCGGCGCCAGGTGCTAGATGACGCCGTCGCCGTTCTCCGTTCAAAGGGGATTCAGGTCGATTTCTTGCTTACTGCCTGTCAAGATTGAATTTTTATGCGATTCGCGGTTGGTTTCTGAGGTTTTATCAGATGGGTATCTCTAAATTTGACAGCTTGATTGAGTACGTAATTGATGGAGTTATCTGTTAATTTTAGAGTGAATGTTTGATGGAACTAACGTGTTCGTGCAATTAGTGACTGCTTCATGCATGCTAAATTTCTGGTCACTTTGTACTAGATCAAGATGTATAAATTTTCTAGCTTCTTTGTTTTTTATACTTTGATCTCTATTTCATTATGTATATAAGGGTGTAATTAGTTAGTGATATTATAATTTCTGCCAATGTCGTGGAAATCCCTCTGATAGCCGAGAATGCAAGCCTCAAAATGGGCAGTTTCATGACTGAATCCATGCACAAGGGATTTGCCATAGTTGATCTTGGGACCCACAACTAGGAAGTTTCAACTAATCAATTGAGCCAAACCAAAACATAGCTTAAGGAAAACACTATCTCGGGGGTGAAGAATGAAATGCTACGAGAATATCTTTGTGCATAAGCGATGTTTTCAAGAACATGGTGATGGTTGACGAAGTGGTATTGGTATGATGAATGAGGAGATGAACTTGAGATGGTTAGCAATGATCTTTGTGACGGTTTTAATAGGAACTGTTGAGGAGGGTAATATGATAACTTCCCAAGTTTGTAAGCTCTTTCACTAAGAATGAAGGAGTTGAAGCATGTGTGATCCTTCCGAAATCACGACAGACCCTATAGAAATCTTCAAGTAAAGCAACTCAGTTCGCCATTAAACCCATAAATGTTGATAGAAAAATATAAGATACCCATCAGGACTTGGAGCTTTATCTCCATAAAAGACATAAAACAACTCCCTCAAACTCTAAATTTTGTGGTGACAATCTAGTTGATAGTAGAGGAAGTTTGAATCTGTTTACAAAATTGGTTGATTAGTTGTACCGAGGATGTCTTTTTGTGCTTGCTGAACTAGCCACTTGAAGGGCTTGTCTCTCGGAAAGAAGAGTCAAATGTGCATGTTGTGTTGTTACAGGCAAGAAAAAATGTAACATAATTTTAAATCTAACAACTACAAGTACTTGCATTTCTTCCATATAAAATTACACATGACAAGGTTCTTGGGATATACACCATGCTAACTTGATACCTGTCAATACTTTTTTTCTTCTCATTATGTCATGCAGGCTATTGGTCTTGAAGGTGATGTTCGAAAACAGGAAGATGCTGCTAGAGCTTTGGAAACAACAGTCAAGCACTTTGGGAAGCTTGACATTCTTGTCAATGGCGCAGCAGGCAATTTCCTCATATCTCCAGAGGATTTGTCACCTAATGGATTTCGAACAGGTCTGGCTTACTTTTTTGTGGTTTTATAGTTCTTTGATTACCTAAGTAACTTTTGTTTGAAGGTTTTGAGTCCAATAGCATTGTCAACTAATCATTCAGTTATATCCATTGTATTTGACTTTTACAGTTATGGAGATTGATTCCATCGGCACATATACAATGTGTCATGAAGCTTTAAAATATCTAAAAGCAACGGCAGGAATAGGTCCATCTACTGGCGGCCTTATATTGAACATAAGTGCTACTTTGCATTATACCGCAGCATGGTATCAGATTCACGTCTCAGCTGCTAAGGTATAAATACATAATTAATTAGCACAAATTACAAGGAACCCCTTTCATTTATAGCCATTTTACCAAGAAACCCCTGCTTCTAAAAATTTAAATGAGACTCCCCGGGTCGTCTGTGACTGTTAATTTTGTCACAAAATTTTAGTCTTCAGACATTTTGGTAGATGTTTCACTTGGATGGATGCCCGCACTTCAGAATACATGGATTTTGGTAGTTGAAATAATGAAAACAAAGAAAAATTAATCTTGGATAAAGTAAAAGTCAGATATTTTTATCATTAATCTAGAATACAGACAGCAACCTCTACATCTGAAAAACCAATCTCCGTTACAAAAATTAAACGTTGCATTGTAGCCATGAAGGATGTTTTTATCATTAGTTTTTGTTGATTCTTTAGATGAAGGGTTGTTTTATCAAACTTTTTGGATAAGGGCGTATCTTAAAAAACATGATATAGATTAAGGAGGTTTCTTGTAATTTACCCATTTAATTATCTAAAAGATATTGTTTAGATAAGCTGACGTATTTTAACTGTGCAGGCTGCAGTTGATAGCATTACCAGGTCTCTGGCTCTTGAGTGGGGAACCGATTATAATATTAGGGTCAACGGTATCGCACCGGGACCCATTGGAGGTACTCCTGGGCTTCGAAAACTTGTTCCAGATGAGGTATTAGCGAAGAGAAGAGAGCAAATGCCTCTTTACAGAGTAGGAGAGAGATGGGATATTGCTATGGCTGCCCTCTATCTTGCTTCTGATGCAGGTTGGTACTTCTTTGTATTTTTTGACACCTTTAACTTATAGAGATTAATTTTAATAGGGCTAACATACCAGTTTGACCTAAAAACTGACACCATTTCCCCATTCTAGCCTGAAAACCGACACGGACGACACTCTAGCCTAAAAATTCACAAACCGACACCGACGACACTCTAGCCTAAAAATTCACAAAAATGGCGACAAGTAGGCCTGACCAAATACTTAAATTTGCCATTAGTTTATAAGGAAAAAATTAAGAGATTTTTTCATATAGGCCTTCAATCTCTCATACTTTTTGGATTTACCCCTTCAAGTTTCAAAAGTTATAAAAAACTCCTCTCTCCCTCCCCACGATCTCCTCCCTCTTCCTTCTCACCATCTTCTCCATTCTTTTCTCCTCCCCATCCTCAACCTTCCCCCCTCTCTTCCACTCTCTCCCCCTCTTTTCCAAATCTCCAAGCTTATCTCATCCTCTCCCTCTTTCTTCAACCTCACATCTCCGTAACTTTCTTTAACTTTTCTCTGAATGTTTGATGTTGGGTTTGAGAGAGGAAAAGGAGGATGTTGGATCCTTTTTATAGAATATTTGATGTTAGAGATTGGGAGTGGGCAGAGCAAAGAGGGAGGGGGAATGGGAGAGAGGAACAATGAGTGGGAGAAAGGAAGATGAGCACGGAGAGGGAATAAGAGAGAGAAAGGGAGGTTGGAGATTGGGAGGAGAAGATAAGAGAGATGATGAATAAAGAAGGTAAGAGTGAGGATATGAGTAAGGAGGGAGAAGGAGTTGGGAGAGGAGGGAAAGTTGTGAATATGAAAAAGAGAATGGAGGAGATGATAGGAAGAATAGGGAGGAGATGGTGGGAAGGGATAATTTTTTTTATAAATTTTAAAGTGTGGGGACGGGGAGAGGGCTTAATCTGAAAAATATGGGAGATTTGAGGGGTCTATATGAGAAAACTATTAATTTTTTGCTTGAGAACTATCTCTAATTCGGATAGGCCTATTTGTCGCCGTATTTATGAGTTTTTAGGCCAGAGGGTTTTCGGTGTCAGTTTTTAGGCTAGACAGGTAAAACGGTGTCAGTTTTAGGTAAATCTAGTATCTAAGCTTTTTTACTAATGTAAACCACAATATGTCCTTCATGTTTTGAGCTGTTCAGGATGGTTTACTTGTAACATGGATTTGCTACTACATGTTGTGTTATCTAAGTCTAATATTTAACAAGAAATGTGCAATTTAAACTTTATTGCCTGAAACTTAATGAATTTTTGGTTTCAACTAATTTTTCTTCTTTGAAGACAAAAAATATTTTTGCCCCTTTACTATTTCATTTTTGAAACAAAAAATTTCCCCTTGGAAGGTGGACATGTCTGACACTAGTGACACCCGACACTCTCCTTGAAGGGAAATGAGGCACATGCCCCAACTTATTGTAGTGTTCCTTTTTTCTGTTACCTTCCCCCTCCTTTTGGTCTGTATACCTTGAGTCGCACTAAACTTCCCTCAATTCAGTCACTAGCACTTAGCACCCTTGTAATGCCATTTTCCAAAAGATAAGGTGCAAATAAGATCCTCATTGTCACGAATTGAAGTGGGCTAAGTGCTAGTAAATGACGCGAGGAGGGTTTAGTGCACATCTCAAGGTATAGATGTTTTCTAGTGCAATTCAAGGTATAGATGTTTGTTGTGGGAAGGGGTGGGGTTTTGTGCAATTTACCCCTAGAAACAGATGCAAAGTATAAAACCAACATTTCCTATATCATTATGAAGTGCTTCCTTCACTTATCTTCTAGCAATGAATAATCTTTGCGAATTTGAAACACGTGGCATATTACGGTTCTCCTTTTGGGCGTAACAATTTTCTCATCTTAATTCTTTCTTTGTGAAGGTAAATATGTTAATGGACATACCATGATTGTCGATGGAGGACTCTGGCTGAGCCGTCCTCGTCACATTTCAAAGGAAGATGTCAAAGCACTGTCTCGAGTTGTAGAGAAAAAATCCCGGGTGACTGGCCTCCCATCCAAACTATGATCTATTTTTCATTAGGCAACTATAAAATTGTTGTAATTTTAAGCTACAAACTTTTTTTGTGTTAATCTATTAAAAAAATAAAGGGAAAAATAGTTGCCCACTTGTGTTGTTGGTTCATAATCATTCAAGCAAGAACTCATGCAAGTCTGTGAATGATGGGGAAAAAAACCCTCAGTTGTGTGCCTGTGGTTGAAGCCTGCTTTTATATGGTATTGATTTTAGATGGCCAATGATTGTCTCTTATTTATAGCTACAGTTTTGAATGGAAATTATCGACCTTTGTTTATGTCATGTTCACTGTGAATTCTTGTTTCTATGTCATTGGAGGCAATGAAGATGATTTTGTCATTCAAGCAAGTTGAGGATCTTGCTAATTAATATCAATTCAGCAATGTTAATTTTGTTCTTATTATGGTAACATTCCCTCTGTTTTGTATTGTAATCCTTCTAAGTTGTCCTAGACATTGCAATCCATTACTGGAACAATAAGATGTTTGTACTAAGAATATGGATGAATATGTACTGTAACTAGCAAAATCTAATTCTACTGTACTAATAGCACATTCTTCTGATGAGTTCTCAAATTTGAGATTCAATTTGGTCTTGTTTCATTACATGGAGAGTACATTGGGATCTGAGGCAGACTCTAGTGGTTAGCATCACTATCCTAGCTGGTCCAAAATATTTTGTCACTTTCAGACATTTCTTGCCAAGCTTTGGTTGCTTTCTTGTTTCCTTTAAAAGTTGTTTCAAGCTAATTGTTCGGCCAAGCGTCTAAGAACCATTAGCGTGAATCCTCTGCACATAAAATCCTTGCTCTTCATACCCATGAAGATCTCCTCTGAACATGGTTTTACTTCCTGACATAAAATTATTGCACTGCTGCTGTAAGTTGATTTATTAAAGTATATTCAAGGCTTCTTAGATTATTGTATGGTGTATAAATAATTGTCTACTTCTAAATGATAAATGTCATAAAACCCCCATTTAAAATTTGGCCCATTTTGAGATAACCCTGTGAACTTCACAAGTGTAGTCACTTGATCCCCTTGGACAGTGTTTCAGGAAACTCTCCAAACGTTTTCAATTCTTTTAATGACCGCTATAAATGGTGTTAGATAAACTGGTAAAAAGACTAAAATAAGCTTTTCAAATGGGCACCCTAATTATTGAATTAAACTAATTAATCCTTAACTAAGACCCTAATCCTAACTATAATCTAATTATTAAATTAAATTACAGCTCTTTAACGTTAATTAAAAAGGACATGAAAGGGATTTTTCCCATTAGATGCACATTGCACGTGCGTAAATACGGCCAAACTTAAACGGAGGTTTACTCATTTTTAAATCGTCGCAAAACAGAATTATTCAAGGATTAATAGTGCAACATCAAGGGGGTTTTTGGTGGAGGTGGCTGTTTTTTGTTGCTGTTGAGAGTTATTATATTGGTGGGAGGATGAAAGGGAGAAGTAATTGCATGGATATTCAATGAGTGAGCTGTTGGATGTGTCTTTTAATAGAAAAAGTAGATGTAAGTGGGGAGTTGTAAAAGAGGAAGGGGAGAAGAATTAAGGAGAAGCCAAAGGGACCAAGGCAACCAAAATCCCTTCCTCATGTTTCCTTAATAAGGAAGCACATCATGCTCTCTTATCTCAAAAGTTGTACGTGTAGGTTGTGACATTTAGAGAAGTTGATATAGATTAACAAGCTACCATTAGTCACACATTTCTTGGCTAGTTTTTACTTGTGGGGATCTCATGCACATTACACATTATCCTCATTTTTCTGAGAGAGACATAATTAAATTCCACATTGTTGGTGAAAATTCAAATGCAACTTTATACAGACAATTAACTCCTAAGTAGCAACTATATATAAAACAAGAAGTTGACATGTTATTTCTTTGAGAAGCCAACATATTTACTACAATTTTGCTTGATTAATAATTATACAATTTCAATTGAATATTGATGAATGATATAATCGTAACTTTCACCTGCATATATAGTTTCAGACTCTATAAGCTGTAGCCTTCATTACAGAGCAGATATAAGTTGTCATGAGTTCAGGTTTTTAAAATTCCAATATTGGCTACTTATAAACTAGAAGAACTATTAATTGGTTTACCAAGTTATTAGAAGATCTTGCCCAGTTTGTCTGTCCTCTTTATTCTCATGATGTAATCATTTCTTGTTTAAGTTTTTTATTTTAATTGTAGGGTATGTATAGTTTTGAGAGTTTCACTATGATATGATATATCGAAGTTCAGCTCTTGTAGACCAACAGGAGTTCCCAATTGTATAATAAAATTAATAAATTGTACATGATCACTTAATTTGTCTACTTTAAATTAATTAGGACCTAAAGTCTCCAATGCCTTCATTATGAATTTCTATCTTCTTTCCTACAAATAAGCAACGAGAGCTAGCCATATTGTCTTATATAAAATATACTATAGATAATTAGGGATTGTATTAGTAAGTGCATGTTAGAGAACAAAGACAAGGAGAACTAACAATAGCACATAAGCAAACGATTAAATAAAGCCTGCATGCACATCTCGTAGAAATCTTCCAAGTTTTCTTCTAGCTATATATACGTGTTAGCCGCTAAGCCCCTTTGGTAGAAACAAGTGAAACCATCTTTAAAATAGATTACATGTCATGAATACTAGGTACTAACTTGCTTTAATATAAGAATGCTACTAGCTCTTTTACTGACAATACTAAAATTGGGAGACAAACTCAAGATCTAAATTAAAGCATTACTAATGTCTCACATGCTACATTCCATGAAGTGTTTTTAGATCTATTTTTGAGGTAAACATGAATACTTATCGATAAAATTTCATGTAAAAAGTTTGAAATATTTGTTAGCTAAAGTACATTAATAGGCAAAGCTCTCTATGGTGTGCAGGTATTAGCTGGGCTAATAATTAGGACATGATTAATGCTGTCTAGCTAAGTATATCTTCTAATGTTTACTGCTGTAGCTTAAGTAGAATCATTTGTGTTTTCATTGGAGGTGGCTACAGGTAGCATTTGGAAATCCTAGTTCAATTTCTAGGGTTTCTGAAAAAAACTTGGGTCGCTTGATTCATTGAAGTTGGACAGGTAAGAGCTATGAGTGACGTCTGACATCCTTCCTTTTACTAACCAAACAAGGAACAACCCATCTGCTAACTTATGATTTCCACTGCATGAATCATATAGAAGTGGCTCAAAAATCAAATGGCATATGATTTTGGTCCTCATTCTTGGTCACATGTTTTAGTCTATGTAAAATATATTGTTCACATCTCCCATGTGTCAATGTTCTTGTTTTGTTAATGACTCTCTGTCCCCTTCAAAATGGGTCCTAGGGTTTTATTTTTTTCTTGTTATGGTAAAAGCCATAAGCATCCTAGGAGCTGCAAGTGTTCCTATAAAAAGGAAAAACCAGGAAACTTGCGAGAGCCAATGGGTCAGGGGCGGTTAGCAGTCCACAGCAACTCTCTTTCCTTTGCACTCCATGAAGCATGCAAACAGGCCTTGGAGTTTCAAGGAATTAACTATAATTGCCACAATCTCATCAATTGTAGAATATATTCCCTTTTCTCCCACTTTGTTTTGAATAGCAAAAATCATCTCTCTCTCTCTCTCTCTCTAGCTTTCATGCATGAGTACATATAATCTCTAGGGTTCACACTATATATCCACTAATTAATGTTCTTTTTTATCATTTATATACATCGTATATATGCACATCCATGCAATGATGCAAAGCAAACATGCAAACTAAGAAAAAGATAATTTAATGCATGTACATGTATTAGTACACAAGGGCATAGTGTAATCTTTTTATAATGGTCTAATGACAAGTGCATTTTGTAGTTTGTTTGAAATAATGGACTTATATTTGGAAAATGTGATATTTTTCTCTTTTACTTTATAAAGCTATAGCTAAGGCCAACATAGACTCCATAACTCAACCTCTGTACATCTTCCTCTCTATTCTCTCCTCTTCAAGCAAGTAAAAGTACAGAAGGTAACACAACTTCCTCTCCTCTCTTTTGCATTCCTTAATTTTCTTCCACCATATTTTTTTTTAGAATGGAAATGAATGAAGGTAAGAAATATTGCATCATTTTCATACTTTAAACCATTTTTCGTTTTTTTCTATTTCTGATGACAGCATTCAGTTTGTACTAATTCTTTATATAAACAGATCCCAATTTAATATTTTCTAAATCTGATTGAAAACCTCATGTTACTCTTCTTTTCCATTCAATCTCTGCTATCTCATGTTAGCATTTAACTAGAAACTTTTGTGATCTCTTAGTTTCTTCCTTTCAACAACTAAATAAAGTTAATGTAGCACTCGCTGCATCTATTCACAATTCAATTATAATTTTCTCGTATGTTTCTTTTCTTGTTTTAAAGCTTAATTGCGATGAAACTTTCTTCTGTTAAATTTTATTTTCTCCGATAAAAAGAGAGAAAAGCAGCCTATCAGCATCTATGGGTCGAGGAAAGATAGAGATCAAGAAGATTGAGAACCCCACAAACAGACAAGTTACCTTCTCAAAGAGAAGAGGAGGGCTCTTGAAGAAAGCCCATGAGCTTGCAATTCTCTGCGATGCTCAGGTTGGGGTTATTGTCTTCTCAAGCAGTGGCAAGATGTTTGAGTACTGCAATCCACCTTTAAGGTTTGTATTTGGCCTTTACTTTTACTTTTTTTGTGATTATAAGTAAAGTTTAGATGGGAAAAAAAGCATCGATACTATGCGTTATGCATGTATGTATATATTTGAATAGATAACAATGATCATAATTTAATTACATTTTCAAGATTATATGTTCTTCTTAACTCCAAACTATATTCTGATTTTGTTTTCCAGTTTACCAATTTGCATTTCAAGTCCTAACTATTAGCAATTTCAAGATTTGTAAAATTTTATGTATCTGGAAATTTTACATTAACATATGATTTTTTTTCACTCTTCATGCATATGATGTGTGTTTGTATTTTCACTTTAAATTTATGATAGATATCATTATTTGCTCTCTCTCTCTTTCTCGCTCCACTTTTTTCCTGATCCTTATAATGATTACTTTCTTGTGTTTGTATTACTCATACTAACTGCAAGACTGCATGGTTGACTACAGTGCTCCTTGGAATTGTGTTTTTCATGCCTCATGTATGGCCTTCAACAAATTAAGGCATGCTTACCATTAATTAATTAATCTTAGGAACTTTGGAGAAATGACTTGAGTTATGCAAGTCAGAAATGTTAATTATTCATCAGAACTCAATTCATTTTTTCCCCCTTCAAACATAATCAGAATTTATGATATTCCCTACTTAAAAAGAATTCAAAAGTCATGTGCATGTAAATCAAGATCAGAAGTTTATAAACATTCTCTGATATCCTCTGTCTATAATGAGAAATTTTGAAGCACATTTGAGCTTCTTTCTTTAATTTCAGCATCGTACCATTTTCTAAGACTCTCATATTAATTTTAGAAAGGGAAAGATATTTGTGTCCGAAATGTAGCGAAATAAAGCTTCTATTAAAAATCAATGCAACGATTATTGAAAATAACGGGAGCAAAAATCTTCCATTAATTTTTTATGCATAGCTACTATGGAAAATAGGTGGTTTAGTGGCATTACCTATTATCATCATATCACCAAACACTGAAGTTGTATTTAAATAGTTATTTCCCCCCTACTCGTCAAAAAAGCATATTTGTGCTGTGAGAATAAAGTTATGTTTTATTCTCCTAGCAGAGTGAAGATTAAGTTAGTTTAATATGTCTTCAAATGTTTTAATTACTATTAATAGCTGATAGTATATCATTTCAGTCGTTCCTTAAACACCAACTGCTTGAGCTGTTTTGCTTTGTGTCATGATGTTTCATTAGTGATGTCTATTTTTTGTATGGTTATATACCATTTTTATTCCAGGGGAAGTAATAAGACTGAAATAAAAAGTGAACAAAAGAAGTATGAACATGCTACACTAATATTCAATTACTTAATAAGTAACTAACATTCTAACTTGTTATTTTCGGTGTACCATCTCCAATTTAATTACATATAGTACATCTTAATTCGATAATATAATGTGCATATACAATAACGAGTGACCTAATTACTATATATGTAATTTATCTTTATTATGTGCACAGATACCTGTATAATATATATCACAACTTTCCAGAGGAATTCATGACAATTTTACAAAGTTTAGTTATCATATGTTTAACTGTATTCTTGCTTACAACAATTGGATTATTATTACAGTTATCATAATTTAAACCTATGCTTCGTGAATTTTTTGGGAAGAAAATCATCCCCATCCTCCTTTCTTTCAAGAAAATCCCCGGTACTATTGAACTTGAGATTCGAGAAACTCTTTCTCTTTGAAATACTTTCTTAAATATGGCATCAAGTTATTTTCTCACATATCATAATGTAACTAACACAATAGTATCGTGAATATTGTTAATAATCACATTAAACTCATGATATATGACAATGTCTATCCTAGTTTCGTATCAGTTTTTTTTCCTCCAACGCACATCCTGCAACATAGACCTGCATGTTACTGTAAACTTGCAACTCTCAGTTTCATTTCGCTTAGATCTTATGAAAATATGCATAAATAAGTAAAATGGCGCATCACTTAATTAGATGAATTATTTCTTATATGCCTAAATGAAAACCAAAGAGTTCTTTTATTCATGTTTGATTCATCATAATTAATGAGATAGTTCCATCTTTAACCTTATAGCTTAAACGTTTGTTTCATTGTTAGAGCGGAAATTAGAGTTTATTAGTATACTTCTTAACTTTAAAAATTCTACAGCATGCATCACATTATCGAGCGATACCAGAGAGCCACCAACGTTCGTTTCGATGATATTGAGACTCATCATCAGGTAGAACTCTGTAATCATCATCAAATTATTTCCTTTAATTTTTTTAATCAACTTACCCCCTTTCTTGTTAGCAATTGTTCTTGGAGATTACAAGGATGAGAAATGAAGCTGACAAGCTCCAAGCAAGTATGAGGAAGTTCAATGGTGAGGACTTAACCACTTTAACTCTTAATGACCTGAACCAACTTGAAGATCAATTAGAGTACTCGCTTAACAAAGTTCGAACACTTTAACTCTTAATGACCTGAACCAACTTGAAGATCAATTAGAGTACTCGCTTAACAAAGTTCGAACCAGAAAGGTATATAAATGACCTGAACCAACTTGAAGATCAATTAGAGTACTCGCTTAACAAAGTTCGAACCAGAAAGGTATATACATCGATTTGATGCATCTGAACCTGAACTAGACGTAATTATAGCAGTTTCTCTCTCTAACTCTACTTGTATCTTAACAGCATCAACTGATGCATCAGCAACTAGATAATTTGCGTCGCAAGGTAAAAACTTGTAAACACCAGACTACCAAAAGGTTTTTTTTAAGATATTAGTCCCTAAAATTTTATATTTTCAAATTAGTCTTTTAAACCATTGAAACTGCAGGAGCACCTCTTGGAAGATCAAAACACGTATCTGTATCGTGCAGTAAGTAGCAAACATTAGATTTTCTTTCATATTGGTCCGCTCAAACTTATTGAATGTAATTTTTATGGATGTATATGATTAGTTATCCGAGCATCAGGCATCGATGGAGCATCAAACTGCAACTGATCATAAAGTTGGGGAGATTGCGATGCTGGAGCATTTCGGGAATCTGTATCAAGAAGAAGGGCCAAGGAATGTGCTGCAGCTTGCACCCCAGCTGCACACCTTTCGGCTGCAGCCCATGCAGCCGAACCTGCAGGAGGACAGCCTGCAGGGAAGTGGGCTTCAGCTCTGGTAAGCAAACTTCAAAAGTAGGCCCAAATTATGCAATCATATATAGTTCAAAATCGGGTTGGAATTAGACCACGTAGATTCAGTTGAATAATAACAAAACTAAAAGAGAGCTATGATTGCTCCACTAGTAAGCAAATGCAATCAGTTCAGAGCTTAGCTCTATTTTCAGAATAGGCTAAGACTGTGAAATTTAAATATCAAATTTATGCAATTTGTATCTCGAATTAGGTTGAAATCGGATCATATTGACTGACCTGTATATATAATAAACAACGCTAGACATTTAAATTTCAAATTTTCAGAATATGTGCTTGTTTTGATTATTTATTTTGTTTCTGCACTGCACTTGTTTGTCGTCAACAATGTATCGCATAAAACATTTATGTATTTTGTTTCACAATTATCTTGTGAATGAAAGAACACTAGACATGTACAATCACTTTTGAACAACGTTACTCACTGATAGACCCCGTAATATTGATGTTTTGGACTTACTACCCGTCTTGTTTATCGTTGCAAGTAGACACCCGAGTGGAATTTTTTTGACTCTTTTACCGCAAGAGAAAGAGTTTTATTTTTTGACGTAGACCCTCGAAAGGTAAAAGAGAGGGGGGGAAATCGCAACAAAACAAATTAGAGGGTAGTAAGTTCAAAACATGGGATCTGTCCCCTATTAACCCCTACGAGAACCATTTATGCACACTGAAAGAAGCCTGTGAATCTCAAAGTACCAACCCTCACAAGGATCCTATGAGCAGCAGTGTGATCAAGAATAAACAAGGACATATAGCTAATTAACTTTGGATGCTCATTTCAGGCACCAAGTGTAATAAATATGAGATGGTTCTCTACCTCTCTCTCTCTCTCTCTCTCTCACCTCATTCAATGTGAGCACATTGGCTATCGTGCAACCAAGACATATAACTTGTTAACCTTTCTTCTATGTACTGAGCAATTGACTTTGATCTCTGATGATGCTTAGATTTTTATTTTTATTTTTAAAAACAGATCACAGAGCTCCTAGAGAGAAGAAGACGATCAATGGAAGCTGTGAAGACTTTCTCTAGCTATAGAGTTACTTTTATCTATATACAAAAATATCTATATAAGAACTTTGAGTTTGATGACTAAAACGTCTTTTCCTCTTTGAATATGTGGCCTGGGGTTTGGGGACTTCATACATTTGGTTTGTTTATTTGCTCGGTTTGTTATGAAAGTTGGCATCATAATGGTTATAATGTATGTGTGTGTGTATTTTATTCTACTTGTTTTTTATTTTATTCTACTTGTTTTTTAGATCTGTGGTTGGTATGAAGATAATATCTACTCAACCGTAGGCGGTATAGGATATGATTTATATGGCTTTATGTGGCAGGGCTGGAAAGTAATTGTGGGCCCACAGTTAACAGCTGGCCATATACGATAACCTAACCCATGCAAGAATATTTCAATTATTACCAGCAGAGCACATAAAGTATGCTGAAATTGTAGAATAGTACTAAGTTATGATGCATGATCCCGCAAAAGGCATTATATGCTGTAAACTGTGGAGGCCACTGTAGAATTTCCCTGTTTTCATGAATAAGCTTGATAAATAATCTTGTAGTTTTCTGCCGAAATATAAGAAAATGTTTCTTATAATATTTTTAAAGTAAAATCAACCTGAAACATGAGTGTAATCTAGAAAATGCAAATATTATTATCTTTCTGAGCTTGATCTACCAAAACATTATGCATATTTGGTTAAGGCATGGAAGACAACACTCCAACAGCCATTAAGGGTTAGGTAGGGTACTAATGGATTGGACTGGGACATAATTATTTTAAATTCAAGAAAAGTTCAAGAGACAGTTCATATTTAGATTGAAGGCCTATTCATACAATAAAGAAAATCATTCTCATTCACAAATTAACTTGATTGCAATGTCTTAAGGCTACGCATTTAGAATTTCAGTTAACTGTTCTTGTTTTAAATTAAGGATGTTTAGCATCCAGGCCCTTGTCATATCTTTTTAATTTTTCCTTAAAAATGATTTTTTTTTTAGAAATTACTTTTCATCTTGTAATATATAAGCTCCTAAAGTAAAAAGAGCTGCATGTATAGAGCAGTAAAATAACAAAAAGAGAGGATGATTATGAAAGCAAAGGATTCTTAAGACTAATTTGAAGCAATGTGCTATTTTGTTTACCATAATATTTACACTTGATTGACTCTTATTTGAATATTGGATAGTTGTTATATATTGACCTTTTCCTACTCTTCTTGGCACCACATATATCTTAGGTGTTACATGTTGAAATATTTATAATTAGAATGTTGAATAATGTAATGAAGTAATTATAAGCTCATGGTTCTCTATCCTTCACAACAGCCAAACAGTCTACGACAACTTGATTGACTTTATATATACTAAGTTTTAGGGGGAAAAAAAAGAAAAGTAACCTTGTCATCTTAACAAAATGTTAAAACATAGGATAACAAAGGGATTATATACCTAACACCATATCTTGATGTTACATCTCTTGCCGTTGAAAACCAGCATTTTTCTAAGATTCTTCAGTATTTAGGACGTGTTCTTAAGATCATTAATTAATTTAACTAATTTATTATCATTGATGACTAGTTCTCCTATAAACATGATATACTGAACAATTTCTAGTGATTTCACTCACTTTATACCTAGATATACCTCATTTGTTTTCCATGACGTTTATACACCATAAGTTGTATAAAAACATACTAGCACCCTCTATCATGCAAGCATAAAAATTTTCATCTGAACTTCATATGAGATCATTCAGGGTACTAATTTGCAAATTTTAAACAACTTAAGAGTACAAAGACGTTGCGAAAAACTAGTGAATATTGTAGGGATTTTTGTTGTGCGCAGCGGAAATTTCGGCAGAGTTTCTGGTGCACAATAAGAGAGAAAGATCAAAAAGAATTCCTGTCTCACCAAGGAAACAAGAATCTGAAGCGGATATCTCAACCAAGTGAGATATCGGCTCTTCCTCTCATCAGTTCTAGGACTGACCTGTCGAGTGATCCTAAAACTATTACAATGACCACAAACTCAAACAAATCAATTTTACGTGGTTCGGCAAACTGCCTACGTCCACGGGGATCTACTATTAAAGAGAAAAAGAATACAATAGGTTTACAACTCTCACAATCTAAACCCTCAAATAGGCTCCTTGCTTTTCTTCACAAGAAAAGGTCAGCCCCCAAATTCTTTTTCTCTCTTCACAAAACTCTCCTCGCGCTGCAAAGTTTTCTCCCTGCTCTTACAAGCCTGCAGCCGTCAAAAGAGTCTCTGCACCCCTCACTTGGCACGCCATCCAAAAACCCTAGAAACTAGGCTTTTATAGACATCTGCTGTGTTTTCGGGTGGACCAGCCAAAAAAAAAATCCGCTGGTCTCTTAGGCTCTTCACGCGGAATCCAAGAGAACCGGATCTTTTTCACGTGTCCTTGCTTTTTCACACATTTTGTGGTCCCCACACCGAAATAATCTCTTCACGCGGAAACGAAGTTTACAATCGATTTCTCTTTTTTGTTCCTAATCAAATATATTGCATCGTTGTAGGTTGCAATCTCGATACTTAGGGTTTTATTGTTCGTCGCGAGGCCTAGAACTAGTGTTCTAGGGAACATACCGAACTCCGCGGTCTATCGAAGGATGGATCAATATCCAATAGCTCAGAGTGTATCAAAAGTGTTCATACTCCAAATTGATGCTCCGATATTTTTCACTAATGCTAGCTACTTGAAAGAGAGGCGAGCTACTTTAGATACAAGTGTTAGTTGCAGATATATGTCTCGTAATATCGTTGTTTTGAACTTACTACTCCTCTAGTTTTACTTTTGTACATATATAGACATTTTAAACAAAATTTGTCTACCTCTTTTTTCCTTCAAGGGGTATTTCAATAGGGGGGTCTATACGCAACAATAAAAGTAGAGGGATGGTAAGTTCAAAACAAACGATGCTACAAGGTTATATTTATATCCTCAATGAAC
Source organism: Asparagus officinalis (assembly GCF_001876935.1). Lineage (NCBI taxonomy): Eukaryota > Viridiplantae > Streptophyta > Magnoliopsida > Asparagales > Asparagaceae > Asparagus > Asparagus officinalis. Next base: position 2,056,584 of record NC_033799.1, on the reverse strand, counting down.
CCCTAGATACAATTAGGATACATATATGCACATTTACACTTGCCACATATTTATATGAGACTCTATTATTATTTGGATTTTAGGATATCGCGATACATTGATGAAGAGGAGGAAAGTATGGTGAGAGCAAAGGGGGAGAAAATTAGCCTGAATTATGTGATTTTAGACATGAGTGGTAAGTAAGACTTTCACACCTGTGAACACTGTTACTATGTTAATTAGTCACACGAGCTACATGAGCCTAATGTATTCATTTATTTATTTTTGAAGCTGTGACCAGCATTGACGCTAGCGGAATTAACATGCTCGAGGATTTAAGGAAGAGTGTTGAGAGAAGAGGGCTTCAGGTATGAATTATAACCTTTGGATTTAATGTCAAAAACTTTTAATTAACCATCAAATCTTTATAGGGTTTTCAAATTAGACCCCTACACCTTTTTAAGGGTATGAAATTATTGTCTTGGTGGTTACATTATCATACAAATTATTAACAACAACTGAACCAGTAGTTAACCAGAAATGGGTACTCTTTACTAAAATTGCCCTCGTGAAATAAATTTTCCCCTCGTGAAATAAAACTGATATCACATTCCAAAATGTTTAACGAAGACTGAAATATTTCTCCAATTTTCGTCCGTTGCTAAATAGAGAGACTATTGTCAAGACACCTAAAGATTTGAGGGACTAATTTCAAACTAATATGAGAGCTTTAGGAGACTAATTTTGAAATTTGAAAGAGATGGGGCAGTAATATTTAAAAACCCTTTACGAAAAGGGTTGCACGTACTCAATTTGACTGCAAATTCGCTCTTGCCAAAATTCGACCCCAGACTACAGTAGTGAAAAACAAAATAATTGTATATGTAACTGTAATTGTCTTTTGTAATTTACGAGATTGAAATTATCAATTTATGGGTAACTAATCAATATGCTCTAACTTTAATCATGTAATTAGCTTGTGTTAGCTAATCCCGGGAGTGAAGTGATGAGGAAGCTGGACAAATCAAAGGTCCTTGAGATGATTGGACGAGAGATGATATTGTTGTGCGCAGTGGAAATTTAGGCAGAGTTTCTGGTGCACAATAAGAGAGAAAGATCAAAAAGAATTCCTGTCTCACCAAGGAAACAAGAATCTGAAGCGGATATCTCAACCAAGTGAGATATCGGCTCTTCCTCTCATCAGTTCTAGGACTGACCTGTCGAGTGATCCTAAAACTATTACAATGACCACAAACTCAAACAAATCAATTTTACGTGGTTCGGCAAACTGCCTACGTCCACGGGGCAAGGAGGGGGAGATCTACTAGGTTTACAACTCTCACAATCTAAACCCTCAAATAGGCTCCTTGCTTTTCTTCACAAGAAAAGGTCAGCCCCCAAATTCTTTTTCTCTCTTCACAAAACTCTCCTCGCGCTGCAAAGTTTTCTCCCTGCTCTTACAAGCCTGCAGCCGTCAAAAGAGTCTCTGCACCCCTCACTTGGCACGCCATCCAAAAACCCTAGAAACTAGGCTTTTATAGACATCTGCTGTGTTTTCGGGTGGACCAGCCAAAAAAAAAATCCGCTGGTCTCTTAGGCTCTTCACGCGGAATCCAAGAGAACCGGATCTTTTTCACGTGTCCTTGCTTTTTCACACATTTTGTGGTCCCCACACGCATCTCTTCACGTGCTCCAACAATTCTCCACCTCGGTGAAGTTTTCCCAAAACTGAGCCGACACCAACCAAACCAAATGCCTCACTTGTTGTGTCCAGTACACCGTGAAACAATTCACGACAACAGACTCAATCCATAACAAGTCGAGAACCCAAATGAGAATGCAAACACTCTCCAAATGTCAGTATCAACTCACCAAATCGATCTCACCCCCATCAAAAAAATCCAGCCCGGCTGCATCATAAGACTGCCTACGTATCCTCTTGCCCAAGGAATCAAGCCGAACGTAGTTCACCCAAATGGCCTCCAAAGGCCTCAATCCACTAGAAGAGTACGCAACCCTTCTCCAACATCACGATCAAGTCTACGACTGATAGCACCTCCAATGGCCTCAAACACCTCCACCTGAGGTGAACCAATGACCATATCCAAACTACATCTATCAGCTGTCAAAACCCAACTCATCATCTGCATCCGAATCCAAATGACTTCCACGCTGTGTCACCTCAGCTGGAATCCCAACCAATGCAGAATGACCTGGAGTATGTGGGAAAATCCCCACCCAATGTGGAGTAGCATCACTCTCCACCCGCTGCGATACCTCTAAGGTCTGTCCAAAACTCTCCACCTGCTGAGAGTCAATTGGCTTCCTCATCGAAGCCTCAACCAAAGTGACACTACCAGACCTATCTTCTAATGAAGTTTTACCTCCAATCATAGCAGTTGACAACTCTTTAATAGGATGACCCAAATATATCGAAGCCTCTGTCCAGAAACTCTTCTGCAAACCATTGCTCGACCACAAACACCGATCCTCCTCCAGCAAGGCACGGTTCTCCAATTTTGTCACCCTATTTAGTTGCCCCAAGATTTCCTTTTCAACGAAATGTCTCGAAATGCCGTGAGCTCGGCTCCAATACAGAAATAGGTCCATCTTGTACCTCCCACCAGAATGGAGTACCTTCACCTTTCTGTCTCTTACACACTTCTTCAATATGTTGGATACTACTAGGACTTTCTCCAAAGGGGATTTGATTGCAACCCAAACACGCCTAGAACAACCACCAACAAAGGAAACCAAACGCCTATTACCTCCCAATGATACCCTTGGAAAAGGCCCCCAAACATCCACGTGAACTCCTCCAGAACGACCCTTAGCACGGTGAATAGAGGTGCCACACTTCACCTCGGTCTTCTTGCTCACATCAACATGTTCACTGGACTTCAAACTGCAGGTCTTTGCACCCTCTTTCAATCTATGCGAGGAATCAATACTGGAATGGCCAAGCCCCAAATGTCGCAGTCTAGTCGAATCAACAGAAGTCGTCAGCTCTCCACCTGCCACTATACCTCCAGTCAAGTAATACAGGTTATTTCTCCTGACGCCCTTCATCAAAATACGAGAGTCTCTCGCAATCTCGAGAACCATGTCCTCAACACGAACCTTCAGACCCTCTCCAACCAAAGCTCCAATCGAGATCAAGTTCTTCCTCAAAGAAGGAACATATCTCACATCGTTTAACTCTCTAACAGTCCCGTCAAACATCTTTATGCGAATTCTTCCTATCCCAAGGATCTGGCATGCACGGTTATCAGCCATGTACACCACACCACTATCCACCAGCTTCTCAAAACTGGAGAACCATTCCCTTCTAGGGCACACATGATAGGTCGCACCACTATCCAACATCCATTCAGATTTCTCTGAATAGCTATCTGTAGGACTGATAGAAAGCGAATAACTAGAAGAGTCAGAATTATTACCATCTAATACGATGTTTGCTTCTGATGATGGTTGCTTCCCTTTTCCCTTCTGTTTATTCTTCATCCATTCGTCGAGCTTTGGGCAGTCTTTCTTCCAATGACCAGTCTCCTTGCACCAAGCACACTGATCTTTTCCAATTGTAGGATGCCCTACTCTAGACTGTGACTTTCAATTCTTCCGGTTTGGATTCTTCCCTCTTGCGACCAACGCCTCTGCTACCGACTCAGTCGAATTCTCCTTATCCTTCTTCCGAAGCTGATAATTCACCAATGCAGCAGTGACCTCACTATACGAAAGTGATGCCTTCCCATTAATCAAAGTAAGAACGAAGGTCTCATATTCCTCGTCGGGCAAGGAACTCAACAACAGCAACGCCTTGTCCTCATCTTCAATTATAACATCCATGTTCGCCAAATCCGCAAGAAGCTTCGTGTAGTGGTTCATGTGATCTCTAATGGTGGTCCCCTTCTTCAACTGGAAACGATAAAGTCTCCTCTTCAAATGCAAGCGATTTTCCACACTCTTGGTCAAATACTTGCTTTCGAGAATCTCCCAAATCTTCTTCGCAGAAGTCTCATTCATCACATCATATTTTAGATCTTGAGTCAAACAAGACCTAATCACACCACACGCCGTTCGATTCATCTTCTTCCAAACATTCTCTTCAATCTCATCTGGCTTGCCATCTAACTCCAAAGTATCCTCCAAATTCTGCGCGTTCAGCGCATCCAAAACCTCGCATCTCCATAATCCAAAATTGTTTGTGCCATTAAACTTCTCCACATATATCTTCATAGAGTGGATATTCAAACTCTGAATGGTCTTCGCGCCTGAAGCACCACCCTCGACACCCGAAGCACCTTCTTTCCCCGACATCTTACGCACCAACGAACAAAGAATAGATCCAAAACTGAAAGATAGAGTCTTTACCAAAAGATCCCACCTTTATCACCAACGAAGTCCTAAACGGGCCTCCAAATTGATCTACTCCTCCAACCAAACCCTAGATCTGGAATCTGGGCTCTGATACTACTTGTTGTGTGCAGCGGAAATTTCGGCAGAGTTTCTGGTGCACAATAAGAGAGAAAGATCAAAAAGAATTCCCGTCTCACCAAGGAAACAAGAATCTGAAGCGGATATCTCAACCAAGTGAGATATCGGCTCTTCCTCTCATCAGTTCTAGGACTGACCTGTCGAGGGATCCTAAAACTATTACAATGACCACAAACTCAAACAAATCAATTTTACGTGGTTCGGCAAACTGCCTACGTCCACGGGGCAAGAAGGGGGATCTACTATTAAAGAGAAAAAGAATACAATAGGTTTACAACTCTCACAATCTAAACCCTCAAATAGGCTCCTTGTTTTTCTTTACAAGAAAAGGTCAGCCCCCAAATTCTTTTTCTCTCTTCACAAAACTCTCCTCGCGCTGCAAAGTTTTCTCCCTGCTCTTACAAGCCTGCAACCGTCAAAAGAGTCTCTGCACCCCTCACTTGGCACGCCATCCAAAAACCCTAAAAACTAGGCTTTTATAGACATCTGCTGTGTTTTCGGGTGGACCAGCCAAAAAAAATCCGCTGGTCTCTTAGGCTCTTCACGCGGAATCCAAGAGAACCGGATCTTTTTCACGTGTCCTTGCTTTTTCACACATTTTGTGGTCCCCACACCGAAATAATCTCTTCACGCGGAAACGAACCGCTGGCCTCCACACTCACGTGTTCCAACAATTTTTAGATCTCATACGTAAACCCCCCCAAAAAAACTATCAAACGCAGCAAATAAAATCACACAAGATTTAACGTGGAAAACCCTCAACGGGGAAAAACCACGGGATCAAAATCAATCCACTATCACCTCCAAATTACAATCTTTTACACGGATAAAGACTGCCAAACCCTCTCTCTCTACACTTCTTTTTTCTTCTCTTTTTTTTTTCTCTAACAATAGAAGGATATATATAGAGAAACCAAAACTCTATCTCTAGTCTAACTTCCTAATTAGAATAAGATTCAAACTCCCAATCATGATGGAACCCAAACTCCTAATCATGATAGATCTCTAACATTATCTAATTCTCATGAAGTTATACAAATTAAGAATTAAAAACTTTATCCCAACTTAGAGTTTGAGTAGATACCCAACAAATATATATAGGTGCAAAGTGAGTGAACCTAAGGCATTCAAGTGCTATTTTAGCCGTTTAATAATCTCTTATTACAGTGCGGCGTCATCATATACATAAACAAGTAAGCAACACGCTCACATAAGCTCATACACTGAAAGTACAAAGATATGCAAGAATCACAAGGAAAATACACTTACTTGTAGAGAGAGAAAGAAGTGAGTTTTAGAGAGAGAAACAGCTTCCAACCCCCGAGAGAAGAGAGAGAGCAAGCTTCTTTAACTCTCTCTCATTTTTTCCGAGAGGAGAAACAACAAAAAAGGCTGCAGCTTTTTTCTTTTTTTTTTCTCTAATTTTTTCCGCCATTCTGTAGATATTTTCCTTTTGATTTCTGAGAGAAATTGCGAAAAGCCCCCAAAAACTCAGGAGCCATGGTGAGGCGTCATGGATGGCAACTCCCTGCTCACACTTTTCAGGTATTTTTCAACTCTCTGAAACCTTTGGTTTGTGCCTTTCGCTGGGTTTTTGGAGAAATTGAGGAATTTGTCTACAAATTGTTGGTAATATTTGGATTTCCCTTCTGGGTTTTTTCTGTGGTTGAGTGTATTAGATCTCCGGGTTCTCTCTATTTTGATTGGGCTCATTGTTTTATGCTGGAGTATATGATGTATTTACGACTTAGTTTGGTATTTGCTTGCTGCAAAATTTAGTTGTAAGAATTTCATTCGTGTTTATGCCTTTTATTTTATAAATTATGATTAATTGAGCTGTTGGTTAGGCCTGTTTGTGTGCTCATTGCCTACTGAAGCGGAGCGAAGTGTAGATTTCCTTTCACAAAGTATTTTGCTGTAGTAAGGAGATGGGGCGTGGTCTTATTCATTTTAGAATTTTAGTTCAAAGTTTAAATCTTGTAGGATATTTAAGCATGCTAAGCTCAAAAATGATAGTGAGTAGCGATTAGAAGCATCACAAAATATGCAATGTCCTTTTTTGGGATAGTTTCGGACGACATGGCTTATTCAATTTCTCTTCATAAATTCCCTAGTGTAGAGCATTAGTGTCTATGTTTATCAGTCAAGCTTTTGATGTCAAACAGAAAAACCCTTTTAGGCGATCACCAAATTTGTTATGTTTTCCTTTTTGAGGTTGTCTCTGTATTAATGCTACAACGAATCTTATGTGCGAAAAGTCTTGGCTGTAAAATATAAGAGGACTTTCAGATCAGCTACTTTTCCCATCGTCTTCAAGTTATGGCATTTCACCATAATTGTTAACGATAAAAAATTTACGGACTGATTTGGAGTCAATACATCAAAATTGAATGGTCATTCTCATTCAGTAGCTTCAAATGTTCTCATTCTATGCACTTCTTGATGCTTCAACATTGATATGTATTATAATTATATTTGTTGAAGTTTACTTCGTTTAAAATTAATTTCAGTTCGCGGTTGTTTTTCCTCTTTTAGGTTATTGCTATCACAGTATTCTTCCTATTGGTTGTTGCATTCTATGCCTTTCTTGCTCCTTTTCTTGGGAAACACGTCTTTGAATACGTTGCTATCGGCGTGTATTCACCTGTGGTATGTATGTCAACTTTTCATTGCTTCAGTATTTTGAAGGACATAACTTGTTGATGCTTCTAACTTATATATTTATTTCTTCTTTCTCTGTAACTTTAGGCACTTGTGGTTTTTATCCTTTATATTCGATGTACACGTATTGACCCTGCTGATATTGGAATCATGGCTAAGTTCGATGATGAGATTGTCAGTAAACCGAACAGCAACCCAAGATTACAAAGCATAAACCTACCTGCTAATTTGGATACCAACAGAAGTGGTATACAATCTTCTCCATCTTCAATGTGCAGAAGCTCGCTAGATGGTGATTACGATGGAAAAGTTCCAGGCAAAGAGGATGTAATTGGTTTACCAAGAGCTCCTCCAAGAAAGAGGCCATCATCTTGCTGCTTGGTTGGAGGAGTGTTATGTATGATATTTGTCAAAGATGACTGCAGGACAGAGGACATTGCTAGTAGAGAAGATGCTTTATTTTGTACATTGTGCAATGCTGAGGTATAGATAATCACACTTATATGCACAACTTTGATTACTCTGGAAAACTCTCTTCATTCTGTGTGATTTTCAGCTTATAATAACAATCAATCATATAATGCAATTGTTGTTGTTTTTTTTTGGTGGTGGTGGGGTGTGTGTGTGTGGGGGGGGGGGGTAAATGGTATTGTGATGTTCACCTTACCTTTCTACTTGCATGAGTTCTATATGCATCAAACAACATTACTGGTCTTCTTATTTCGTTGGTTTTTTTGCATCCGTAACCTAAGCTTCAGTATCTTCATCTTATATTGGTCACGGACTCTGTTTTATATCACTCAAAGAAATCAGGTTCAACGTACAATAATAAAGAATTGACTTTAGAGGATAAAGTTATTGAATGTTAATTCCCCAGCATTCCGTTAATTCCCTTAACCATTGTGCTGATGTAGTTAAACAAGTTATGTGTCATTGAGATTCTTCGGATGACTTGATTGAATACCTCCTTTATGTCCTTTGTTATTTTACATTCTTGTACGGTAACTGCTTTATTTTTAGTCTGTTAGTGTGATCTTTAGCAGTTAGTCTGGTTCACTAGCCCCTTTACTTTTAATAGAACAAAGTACCTCTTAATAGACTTTGAATGAAGATTATGATACAAACTTATACAAGAAAGCACTGCTACCATTTTAGTTGCCACCACCTCATGTGGATCTAGAAATATTCTATGCAAATATATATATCTGTTTCCTTGATCTGAAAAATCATTTCCCACTTTATCTTGACAGTTAAGTAATCTTGTTTGTGTATCTAATTCTTACTTTATTTTCTCTATGTTTTACCTTGCAGGTCGGTAAATTCAGTAAACACTGCAGAAGCTGTGATAAATGTGTTGATGGATTCGATCATCACTGTCGGGTAATTTATTTATAGAAACCAGTGTCATCATATGTTTAAACATTACATGTGATCTAAGAATTTTGTCACTTGTTGTATGGTGGCTTCTCATGTAACTTCTTTGAGCAGTGGCTTAATAACTGTGTTGGGAGGAAAAATTATGTGACGTTTATCTCTCTTATGGCCGCCAGTCTCATTTGGGTACAGAACAGTTCTTCATTTTTGTTTAGTTACTTTCTGGCTTTTGCTTATTAGTTCTTTAAGAGAGAATATTAATATAAATTTGTTTCGTTGAATTTACTTATATGTCAGCTCGTAATTGAATTTGGAGTTGGTGTTGCTGTTTTCGTGCTCTGCTTTGTTGATAAGAAGGGAACCGAAAGTAGCATTGTCGATAAGCTTGGAAATGGTTTCTCTCGTGCTCCTTTTGCTACTGTGGTGGTCTGTCTCAAAACTTGTTCTCATGTTTTATGCCCAATGTTCTTTTTATGTCCATTACTATGATTAGTCGCTGCTTATTATAGATTATCTTTCTTTCTGTAAATTATCCTCTGTTCTTATAGAACTGAGTTGTGCAGGCCGTTTGTACTGTGGTTTCCCTCCTGGCTTGTATACCACTGGGAGAACTATTTTTCTTCCACATGATATTGATTAAAAAGGTAGAACCCAAATATGTAACAAACTTCAAAATTCCTGTTAAGTGATGCTCCTTAATTTGTCTGATTTTTCCTTGCGCAAAAGGGAATAACAACCTACGAATATGTTGTGGCAATGAAAGCCATGAGTGAGGCACCACCAGCATCTGCTGATGAGGGTCCAAACCCTCTATATTCACCGACCAATTCAGCAACAACAGGGCTAAGTATTGGAAGCTCTCTCGGTCTCCAGTATAAAGGTGTCTGGTGCACTCCTCCAAGGGTTTTCGTGGATCATCAGGTAATTGGCATTATATTTCTCTTACCAACTTCCTGCACCCTGTTTAATGAAAATATGGTTTTGCTACGAAATATTGATGGGCTCTTAATAATTACGTTAAGACTTCTGAAAACTGCTCACCGAGAAGTCCTTCAAGATAATTCAATGCAAGTGTCGCAATAACTCTTCAATAACTAGTTTTCTTTAAAATAATTATCAAACAGGGGCTGTGCTTCACAACAACAGAACAACAAAGCCTTGGTCCCAAGTTTTTGGGGTCGGCCACATGAATCCCATTCTTCCATTCAGTTGTATTAAGAATCATCTTTGCATTTACTTCTATTAACTAGTTATCATTTCCTTCTTAGTCTCACTCTAGTTCCTTTTGTCCAATTATTTCTCACTTCTCCTTACCGATACGTGATATAAATCCTAGGAGCTGTGTTTTATGTAGTTGTGATCTGCTCGAAGACATTTAGTCGGTCAATCAAAGATCGAAAGAATGTCCTACTAATTTTTCTCCTACCTTTTGTCTGACAATTTTTTTCTTATAATGTTTGTCCTAAAAGGAGTATGTCTATAAAATACTAAACCTGTACATGTCTGATTACAACATTTAACGCACAACTTAATTAACAGGATGATGTGATTCCCCATCTTGAGCCTGGAATGGTTCCCTCCACCGTGGATCCTGATGCTGCCGGTCAAGCAGCACGAGCTGCCAAGGCCAAAAAGGCTGTAAAGATCAGTGCATGGAAGCTCGCCAAGCTTGATGCTGGCGAGGCTGTCAAGGCTGCAGCAAAAGCCCGTGCCTCCTCCTCGGTCCTCCGCGCCATTGATGGTCGTCGCCAGATCCCCACTGACGCTGCTTCCACTGACTTTGTCTCTAGCGACAACGCAAGTATCAGAAGCAGCATGAGCTTGGACTATGGGGCTCATATGGATCTAAAGACCGACACGAAGCTCTCTCCCCTTCGCAACTCTTATCCTCAGAGTCTTGCAAGTAGGGAGGATTATGAGACACACACACCAACTGCAAGTAGCATCAGCAGCCCAGCTAGGAGCCTGAACATGAATGCTAACCCTAACCATAACCCGATGCCAGTTCATCGCCCCCTGGTCCCTGTCCCCAACCGGCCTTTGGCTTCAGTCCCAGATCGACCTCTTGGTCCACGAGGGACTCTTCCAAGGGCTTCAGTTGTGTGGGACCAAGAAGCTGGTCGTTATGTGTCGGTGCCGCCTCCAGCGATATCTAACAGAGCGGAAACTGCTAGGGATTCGGTTGCAAACCCCAGGCAGAATCCTCGTGTGCTTGGACCTGAGAGGTTGATGTACACTGGGCAGTCGATATTCTTTGGTGGGCCTCTTCTCGGTGCAGCAGCCAGAGATGGGCGGAGAACTGAGGGGAGTGCTGGATTGAGACCGGAGACTGAGAGGGATCAGAATGCAGGCCGAAATGAAGGACGAGGCGACTCATTCCCTGTGTTTGTTCCTGGAGGATTTCAAAGCAATTGATCTCTTAAAGCCATTTACAACCATTTTGAGCTAACTCGAACAGTTTTGAGGGATTCAAGGTTCTGTGATCCAGAATGCAGCCCAGGACTCGAAAACAGAAGCCTCACCTCCGATACAATGAGATGCTCTATCGCGGAATCAAAAGCGACTAACTTCTTCTGCTGATTCTTGTTTTGGCCAAGAACAATCTGATTTCAATCCTCTGATGTAACATATTTCCTTGCCTGTAAATCAACCAGTATTCTTCTGATCCACATCAGTAGGTAGGATTAGGTAGTTTCTGTTGAAGGATTTCAAGGATTCTTTTGCTGATTCTCTATGAACGATTTCTCTTCCTCAGCAAAATTGTTTATGTTGCGGTTGATTTCTGCACGAAATATGATGTTTTATGCATGTGTGTGCATGTGGTAAAATGCTACCTTTCGGTATTATTTTTTCCCCACTCATCAAGTAAATGTCAAGGGTTACCGTTTACTCCTCGTCTTTTTTCACTGTCTCAGTGAGTTGCTGATTATGTTGCATATCTATTGTTGGTTGAAGGTTTTGTTCTATTCTGTCATCAGTTGAGTGCAGTGAGCTATTAATTTCGGAAATTATCCAGTCTTTCAGTGGTCTTGAATCGGCACGTTTGACCCCAAATCTTCTTCTGTTTGCCGCAATTCCCTAATCTTCGACAACTGAACTCATCTTTAAGTCTTCATGTAATTCCCTAATCTTCGACGTCTGGACTCGTCTTTAGGACTTCATGTTTTCAACTGATTGAAATATAGACTATTCTTGGTGCACCAATTATCCAGTCGACGGTGGTCATTCAGATAGTTTCACTTGAAGAAGCTCCACCTCAATTATAAACAATGTATTCATCATATCTTAATATTATTGTCCCTCTCCAACAGTAATAATGTAGGGCTTGATACTCTCTCTATAGCAAGGCAGGGACAACCTCGTCCCCTCTCTCTCTCTCTTCTTCATAGCATTCCTCTTGACTTTAGAGTGCAATGAACCTGGTACTTGCTTTCAGTTTCATTAATCGTAACTGCTAATAATAATAAAGCTTCTGCTAGTGTAGTACAAAGCTATTATGAATGGATGTAATCAGCATCTAACACTTGCTAACTATTTCATAACTCCCAAAAACTAATAAGAACTAGCAACTAACAAAGCCTATACATGAAAATATCATTGTTCAAAATGGATCCAATGCAATAATGCTTCTCAAGGAAAAAAAAAACAACTAAAAAAAATTAAGGAATCACGAGGTTAATAATAATGCATGTTTTAGGGCTTATTTAGACCCTTCCCCTGACTCTCCAATTCTGTAAATCTCTTACACCACTCAGAGCTTCCTCAAGATCTTCCAGGTACATAATTATCAATGGCCTTCAATCTATTTTCTCAAGAAGTATGATATTACGCTAAACAACGGCTAAAACTGATAGAATTCTGATTGCGCTCGCTATATTTGTAACAGGATGAAGATGATATCGGTATCATGCATTGTTATGTTTCTCGTTTCACTGGTGATTACACATGCCAGGACTATCGAGCCAGTTTTCAAAGATGAAAGTAAGTATACATGTTTAAAGCATTTCCTTCCTCGTTCAAGCTTGAGATTGAAAAGAGATTGATCGTGTGTTTCTCTCTTCTGAAGGTGAATCTTCAGTTTCAAGAAATGCCGAGGCAGCACTGAACAGTTTAAAACTGTTTGATGAAGCTCATAAGCTCTCACTTGAAGCTTGCCTTGCTCTCCCCATAGATTTACAGGATAAGGTGCAAAAATCCCTCTAAAATTTTTGATGCAAGTTAGTCCCGTAATATTCCTAATTTTCTTCAGCTTTCTTCTTGTAGTGTTTAAAGAAATCAGGAGCTCATCTGCATGAAGCTAGAGCAATTTTGCAAGAATTTTTCAAAGAAGGCCATCCTTGTAATGGAACAGGATTGTGTGCAAAATCCGACTCTCAAATTGATAATTACCTCGTTATGAATGAGCTCGATGACGAGGTAGCTATTGAAATTTATTCCCTGTTTGATGCATGTTTCTGTATTCCATGATCGATTAAAATTTTATTTTTACATTACTAAAAGATCCATATGCTTCTAGCTACGTGATAATGAGAAGGTTTGCTCAGTATGTAAAAAGGCGGTCAGGGAGCTAATTAGCAGGTTGAAGCAGCCTAAAATGAGGGTAAAATAAAACTAAGAACTCTATGAATTTATCTTTTCTCCATGGATTCATGTTATCTTCTCTCCTCAGACCTCATCAGTTCCCTGATCTCTTCCATTTGTTTCAGTCAAAGATAGTTGAGGCTCTTTTGGACTACTGTGAAGAAGCAGATGAAGATGAAGATCAGGTAAGATTGTCTATTTCTCCATCAAAAGGCAATCAAAGATAGTTATTTGGTTAAATTTTTATTTTTATTCTTTTTATTTCTATTTTTGATATTTGCAGTGCAAACGGATGATTTATCGGTATGGTCCTGTCATCTTGCACAAGCTGGAGAAGTTCAAAGCATCAGAGATGTGCTCCATGATTGGAATGTGTGAGGAGGAGATAGCCATGAAGATTTAAGTCAATTTGTAATTATCAATTTCATCTTTGTTCCTGTTTAAAATAAGTGCGAAGGTGTTTCCTCTTGTCCCTTGAGATGAACTATTTCATCCCCAAGAATACTAGTTAAATACACGTTTTTGCTGTTATTAGAGTCATGTATGTAATATTGGAATTTATGGTATATAATCCATTTCATAAGAGATGCAATTTCACTCAAACACCATGTACTTATTTGAATATGAAGCAAAGTGTACAATCAAATGGTTCACAGAAAAGAGATCTTTTTACTCAGCTCAATATTTTCTCCACCTGATCTATCAATACATGTGATTGGCTTTCAAGGAATGTATAAGAATCTATAGTTTTTGAAGCCCTTGCTGCAGCTATACTAAAGACGCGACACAAATGACTATATCTTTGTGCTCGAAACGATCGAGTGTCATCCTCAGTCAATTCCATACGATCGCCACTTATTCCACCTTTGACGTCTTTCCTCCACCTCTTCAAGATGTATTGTTGCGGCAAATCTTTTATATTTCTCGAATCTAGTACTTTTAACACATGATGACATAGGATTCCCACAAACTCGAACATTTTGCAAGTGCATGAGGCAGAAAGGTCTGAGGAGTCGAATTTAACAAAGTGATCTTTAACTCCTTCCTCAGTAGTAACTTTGTACTCAGACATTGTGCCAACCTCACCGCAATTGTACAATACACAATCCATATACAAGTGGAATTCTTTCTCGAATATTTCAAAGGCAGCATGTGCCGCAATTGTACAATACACAATCCATATACAAGTGGAATTCTTTCTCGAATATTTCAAAGGCAGCATGTGTATATGAGCTAGCAGCTTCAATCCATATACAAGTGGAATTCTTTCTCGAATATTTCAAAGGCAGCATGTGTATATGAGCTAGCAGCTTGTTTTAGTACACGCACAGAAGGAAATTTCGGGTTATTTGGATGGGCATGGACATTGCTTTGTATTTCAGCATGTCGTCGCTCATTAAATATCCTATCATAATGTACGAAAAAGCACAAGAGATCAGTTTCCAGGCTTAAATGTTTCTTTAACTCACAAATTAAGGTTTCCTTCTGTTGAGTGCCCTTTAAATCTGCTTGAAATGCATGCCGCCCATAAGCCAAAGCCCACTTCTCCCTTTCCTCAAACAGCTTAGCCAACCATAGGTTATCTTTGAGTTCATACTTTTCTAACATTGATGTCCATGCCGAAGTGAATTCTCTTTCATGATGATAATCAAAGATGCATCTGCTGAATTCAAGCAATAAGGTTTTTGACCCTTGAAATGCTAGACCTAGTTTCTTGCTGGCATTTTGGTAAATCTGCCATAAGCAGTACCGATGATCTGCACTAGGCCATACCATAGCTAATGCCTCATTAATTGCAACAGACCGATCAGTGAATATTGTTTTTGGTTGTTTACTGCTCATTGCCATCCTGAACACCTCAAACAACCATTTCAAAGATTTCGTACTGTCATCATATAAGAATGCTGAGCCAAAAAGTACCTCCTGATTGTGGTGATTCACACCAATGAATTGTATAAGCGGCCTGCCATAGCCAAACATTTTGTAACTTGTGTCCAAACAAATCGAATCGCCAAAGTAGGTAAAATCCATCACAGACTTTGCATCTGCCCAAAAAAAGTTGGTCATAGCATCATTTTCACCAACCTGCAAAGCATAAAAGAATGAAGGGTCTTTATCCTGCATTTTCTGTAGATATTCCAATGTAGCCCCTATATCTCCAATCTGGACATCTTTCATATGACCGATTTGAGGATAAATCTTAGTACCCTCAGCAACTACTAAATCAGTTTCCGGTTGGTCTGTTCCCTGAGAAGAGTTATCAGTGAAAGCCCGTGTAATAAATGTGTCATCTGCTTCAGCACTATCGGAAATTATCAATTCCTCTGATGCAGGACTTGCCAACTGATGATTATGTCGGGTAACAAACACCGATACATGATACTTCCCATTAGGTGCTATTTTGATTATCATACAAGCAGGACAACCTATTCTCGTGTGTGGACGAATTACTCTCTTGCATTCCTTCCTATTCTCTGGAAAACCTTGTCTTGAACACACGAATACCCGTTTTGTGACAACGTTATCAGGACCCACCGTTGTTTTCGCTTTTCTTACAGTAAATCCTACTTTTCCAGCATACATGTTATAGAACTCATAGGCCTCTTCCTCCGTGTCAAATTCTGGTGTATTCACAGTCTCATCCACGAGGTCAGCTCTAATGGCACAAGGTTTTCGCTTCATCCTCTTCAACTTCATAATGTTAATTCTTGATAGCGTTTCGAGCATGTGATTGTGACTGGACTCAAACTCTGTTACTTTATATCTTCCATTGGGAGTGAGTCTGATGGTCATGCAAGCTCCACAACCGGTTCTTATTTCAGGACGTGGGCATAAGGACTCCTTTACTCGTTTCCTTTTCTCTTTGAAGCCTTGTTTAAAGCACACAAAAGTTCTTCTTGTGATAATGTTTTTGGAAGTAGTCCATTGTCTTGATTTTCTAATGAAGAATCCTGTATTTTCAGCATACGTGCGGTAGAATTCATATGCCTCATTTTCACTGTCAAAAAACATATCTACTCTTGGAGAGCATCCCGGTTTCTCAACGTCCATGTGTTCTACTTCTGCCATTGTTTCCTATTAATTTAATACGATTTAGCAACCATTAGCTCCAAAATTGATGGCTCAATGTATTTGAAGTAAAATTGTACTTTGTACCAACACGTAAATGCTTCAACTGATGATAAGTATGGGGGTGAACCTTAGAAAAGCTTCAAGATGTAAGTACAGCTATCACCAAGTTAAGTGCAGAAAAACACATGCAACTGTGTTCTCTGAAATCATAGAACTCTTCAGAAATGCTCATCCCCGACTAAAGTTCGACAGGTTTCGATCCTAATTAAATTTGTAACCGTCCTATCTTTCATTTTAAATGTATTGGTTCTCTTCAACTTCACACTTCTCTCACGTTGCTGTCCATGCTAAAGTAAATTCTTAGTCTCCGACTGATACTGACGATCAAAGAGGCTCATTTATATCAGGTTTTTCGCTTTAAAAACAAGGGTCAATTTGGGCTTGTAAATTTAAAAACTTTTTAACTAAATTACACGCCGTTCATCAGATCAAACACACAGATTATAGATTGCATTCCAGTAAAGTTTGCAATGATGAAAGTCATTCTACTAAATAAGAATCGATGCGCAGGAGCTCAAGGAACCAAAATTGTACATGAAATCCAAGAGAAAGAGTGATAAAGCTCAAACCTGAAAGATCAATTCTCAATTTGGGATCCCAGTATAGGGCTAAATTTTGTCTTTGTCCCCCTAGGGTTTGGATTGGGAGGAAGAGAGGGAAGAGAGGAGCTGGGATCCGCTGGTCCCCAGGAGTAGAGGGATCCCCTGCATCCAGAGAACTAAAGCGGATTTGAGTTTTATTTGAAGTGAGCATTGGGTTCAAACCCACTAAGAAACAGGTTGGTGGGCTTAACAGAGGGCTAAAACGGTCAATTATTCCCTCAAATCTAATGTGACTTAAGTAGAGAGATCTTTTCTGCAAGACACTCTAG
>NC_033799.1:2034800-2039346 GCF_001876935.1 Asparagus officinalis | reverse complement strand
TTCAAATTTATTAATAAGCATTTGTTCAATACAAAATAGGACTCGAAACAGTGTCCTCAGCTGTCTTTCCAGTGAACGAGGAGTTTCTCAAGCGCGGTGACGCGAAGCTTTCTTTATAAGAGCTGTAGGCATAAAAAATTGCCTATAGGTTCTCGCATATAGCTCGAGATAAAAAAAAAAGACGATGAATGTTACTATCCAAGTCAATGAGGATTATCTGAGTCAAAGGAGATCATCTGATATTGTAGAGAAGCTAAAAAACACACGAAATAAGTCGGCGAAGCGTACGAGTCTGTGAAACATGCTAAACGATAAAGGAACAACTCAACCAGGAGTTGTGCTTTATCCACAAAAGGGTGAAGTACCATGTGTGTCTCATCTACTCTATGAGTGTTTTGCCTATGGAAAGTTGTAGATCTCTTCATCAGCTTTCCAACGCATCTTAGATCATCTCATTCTGAGATCGGACGAGGGAGTTAGAGCCAAAATACCCGAGACAACACAATTTGTCTCGGAAGTGCGAAACCGACTTCACTGTCTCGGAATGCGAGACAGTCATGACTGTCTCGCACCAAATCTGAAGAAGGTCAAAAGACAAAAGTTGTAGATCTCTTCATCAGATTTCCAACGCATCTTGGATCATCTCATTCCGAGATCGGACGAGGGAGTTAGAGTCAAAATACCCGAGACAACACAAACTGCCTCGGAAGTGCGAGACAGTCTTCATTGTCTCGGAATGCGAGACAGTCATGACTGTCTCGTACCAAATCTGAAGAAGGTCAAAAGACAAAAGTTGTATATCTCTTCGTCATCTTTCCAACGCATCTTGGATCATCTCATTCCGATATCGTACGAGGGAGTTAGAGCTAAAATACCTGAGATAACACAAACTGTCTCGGAAGTGCGAGACAGACTTCACTGTCTCGGAATGCGAGACAGTCATGACTGTCTCACATCAAATCTGAAGAAGGTCAAAAGACAAAAGTTATAGATCTCTTCGTCATCTTTCCAACGCATCTTGGATCATCTCATTCCGATATCAGACAAGAGAGTTAGAGCCAAAATACCCGAGATAGTACAAACTGTCTCGGAAGTGCGAGACAGACTTCACTGTCTCGGCCATAGAGTTGGTTACAACACGTTTTTTGACGGTTTTTTTTTGGCTTCATAACTACTTGAGATCAACCATAAACGTGGGGAGATGGTTACAAACTGAAAGGAGACCCACTAACATCATAAAAGGATGGTATTTAGGTAGTGGGACAATGGTTACAAAAGGGGGCTGATTAAAGAGCATCCAAGTGGGACAAAGGTTACAAAGGGGGGCTGATTAGAGAGCATCCGATCGAGCACTTGATAGAGCAATCCAGAGCAGAGAGAGAGCAGACTTGAGTTTTTGATGTGATTCCTTGAGATTCAAGCTTTGACTTGATCTTAAGAAGAACGATTGTCTTACTTTGATAAGATCTTCGTTTCAAATTCTCACTTCGATAAACGAAGGAAGAATCATTAAGCCCCCTTCACGATCTGTGATTTGGCGGTCCACGAGTCAAAGCACTCCCGGTACAGGCAAAATCCCACAAAACAAGAATCGATAGACGATTTTTGTGTTATTTTCCAATAGAGTTGTAATTTTCTCAATTTTTTATTGTAATTCTCTGTAAACAATCTAAGTTTTAATGGAATCATCAATGAAAACAACTTTCGACGAAAACAGAGCAAGGGCAGCAAGCTCTCTTCAGAGCTCTCAAGGCTGACGTGGCCGTGGAAAACTTCTTCCCCCCCCCTCCAGCAAGCTCCCAAACCCTCCCAAGCCCCACTCTCAAGGCTGACGTGCCTCTTGAGAGCTTCCGAGCTCCCAAGCGCTCCGCTCCACAAATTTGTGTGGCTCTTGGGAGCTCCCAACTGGCCGGAATTTAACAAGAACCCCCCTCAAAAAGTACACCTTCGCAGATCTGCCCAAAATTAAAGCAAAAATCAAAAATAAAGGAAATCACTGACCTTAACGAAATCGTATTTGGAGGAGGCGTTTCGGCTGGAGGATCGTTGGATTGAAGAGGAGGAGGAAGAATCGGCATTTTTCTTGTTCTCGTCGGATTCCTTGCCTTTGCCCGCGTGATCGCTGACGATGATTTCACTGTCGGTGATCGCCGTCATCGCAGCAGAGGTTAGGTTCGGTGATTGAGTTGGGATGATGAAGAATTCCGGATTCGCAACGAAAAATTTTGAGGTTTCTGGAGATTTAATCGGCAAAATTTTGGGTTTTTTTCCCCTGAGTTCTCGATGAGAGGGCAGAATTTTTAGGGACGAAGGTTGAGGAAATAATTAATTGGAGGGTTATCTATGCGTTGTAGTTATGAGACTGAAGTGTAAAAAATTTCTTACCATTGAAATAATTGAAATAAATTGAAATAAATGAGACTGAAGTGTAAAATGAACCGTTGAGTGTCAAAAATTTACCGTTGAGTAAAAAAATTTCTTACCGTTGAGTTATGAAAATGACGTTGTGGGAAAATTTTCTTGCTGTTGAACAGTAAAAAAACCTCTATAAATTCACAATTCACAATTCACAATCCACACAACTCTCTCATAAAACAAACTATATATTTTCCTATCAAATTACAAATCTCATGGATCCCTCCCAAAACAACTACTATTCGCAACTCCTTACCGGTGAAGGATCGACCTTATACTCGCCGTTCTATACAGAAGTCGTAGAAGAAGGTCATCCTATCGAGTTATTGCAATCCGCAACACAACAAGTGTCATCCCAAGAAACACCGACCACAAAGAAGAAGAAGGCTTACACGCGGTCCGAAAATTGGACTGTCCACGAGGATAAGCTTCTTGTGTCTGCTTGGCTGAACACGAGCCAAGACGCCATCCAAGGTACGGGGCAACACAAAGATAAGTTCTGACACAGAGCTAACGACTACTTTATCCAATACTCCACCGATCCAACGAGCCGCACACCAAATCAAATGATGCACCGTTGGTCAACGATTCAACTGTCTGTCAACAAGTTCTGCGGGTGCGTTGCTCAGATTGAAGGAAGACAAAGATCTGGTACGGGAATTATTGACCAGGTAAATATTTAACTTATATGTTTTTATGTAAATATTTAACTTATATGTTTGATTATTCTAAATTTAACTCTTGTGTAGACTGCAGAAGTAAAAGAATTATACCAATCCCTTTATGGTAAGCCATTCGTGTTTGACCATTGCTGGGTTGAGTTGCGTCATCACCAAAAGTGGATCCAACAAATGGAAACTTACAATAAGATTCGATCACAGCCGAGAAGAACCACGAACTCTGATTCCTCACCAAACAATTATCTTACGGGAGTGCCTTGAATGTCCTCCTTGGTATACACCCATTTGCAACTGATTGCATTTTGCCCTTTTGGAAGCTCGACAAACTCCCATGTGTCATTCTTCTGAAGAGACTCCATCTCTTCCTACATATCACCCTGCCACATATCAGCCTCTAAACTCTGTTCAGCCTCTCTGAAAGTAGTAGGAACTATCTCGTCGACTCTCTCCATCGAAAGTGCATAAGCAACCACGGTATTTGTATACTGCGCTGGCAACCGTATATCTCTCCTTGGTCTTTGAACTGTAAATAATCATGAACCTAAGCCGTCGGTCCCTGATCCTGCTCTATTGTACATGTATCCTCGAAATCATCACTGTGCTCATTTGGCATCACATCAGTCAGCACTCTAATGGATATGGTCTCATCTGGACACTATGGAGCTACATCAATCTTCACCATCTATGATGTTGATAATCATATTTTATTACAATTTTATATCCTCATTATCTATTTTACATGAATAAATATACCATTAATAATTGTTTTTAGATTAGTTTATACATAAATGAATGGAAATATAAATAAATATTATTAAATATAAAAAACCCCTCAAAATCTCTCTTCTTAATTTTGTAGCATGAAGTCCATCAAGCAAGTGAAGAAAATGATCAATTGAAGCCAAAAGCCAAAATGTCCAAAAGAAGCAAAATCCTCTTTATTCTCAAATGAGCTTGGATGCAAATAGTTGGAAAAAGTGGGCTTTTATGCAAAAGAATGGGAAACCGGATGTGCTGCTCACAAGATAAACATTTGGGCCGAAAAAGTGGGCTTTTATGCAAAAGAATGGGAAACCGGATGTGCTGCTCACAAGATAAACATTTGGGCCTCAAATGAGCTTGGATGCAAATAGTTGGAAAAAGTGGGCTTTGATGCGGCATAAACATGTACCAAAAAGGTTGCAAGTGCACAACCGTGTCAAGTTATAGTATTTAAGATATCGATCCCACGAGGAAGGTGTTTTGTAGGAGAAAATATAAAATCGGTTCTTATGTTGTGTGTGTGACAAGTAGGAGTGATAAGTGAATGTGATTGTGGAGAGATAGTGTGTAAATCGGCACGAGATATAAGTGAGAGTGGACGTGACAAAGAATGAATATGGTCAATAAGGCAAGAAGGAAAAGGAAAATAAAAATCAAGAATAAAGAAAATAAAATTCAAGAATAAAAGA
>NC_033799.1:2027872-2033800 GCF_001876935.1 Asparagus officinalis | reverse complement strand
ATGAAGGATCAAAAGAGGTAATAAATCTAGAAATAATCACTAAGAATTTCAATACAGAAATATAACTATCTTCATTTGTTCATATTTCACACTTAGATTTATAACATAGAATTCATCAACCATTTAAGAAAGTACCTATCAAATATCATCTAAGTTAACATCACTATTGCATATAGAACCAACAAATTGAATAATATCCCGAATCTACGAATTCATAAGCATACCTATCAAACATTTAAGGAAAGCATAGATATCAAATCTTCTTCTCGCGAATTAGTTCTCTGAGTTGATTATCCTAAAATGAAACATTTTAAGTGCAAGAGAATAATTCATATAATATAAAAGAATTAGACTAGTTTCATATAATTTAAACTTTACAAGAATTGAAATTTCCACATTTCTTCAGAAAGATAAAAACAAGAGAAAACTAATTACAAAATAAAAAGAAAGAAAATTCTACTAAACTATGAACAAGAAATAAATCTAACTACACACGAAAATAACATCTAAACTACAAATAAATTGCAGAAATTAAATACAGAAATAATCTACTCTACAAATTAAAGTGTAAAAAGAAAAAAAAAGACAAGAAATAATCTACCTACAAGCATGAATTTAAATAGCTAACTAATAAGGCAAGTAATAAGAATACTAAAAAGCAAATAAAAGAGAAAGATGCCACACTTCAAATTGCTCTTCATCTCCACCTCATCATTCAACAAGAGGAGAAAGAACAAATTTAAAGCAGAAAAAATATTTTTATAATTGGACTTAAAGTTCAATTTTTGGAAGGCGGTTCTCAATTAAGAGTAGCCTCCTCTCCAAAAGGAGTTTACAAATTTTTTACACTCTAAACCCCTCCTCTCTACCCCTATTTATAGTAATCTTCAATGAGTATGAGCCCATTAGATTTGTCTTTGAGCCCCCAGCAACATCCCACCTTTGATGTTATTTTAATTTTCAGAAAATGAAAGGTAAATCAGATTCCTTGACCATTTAAAGTCCGGTCCATGGATTTAAATGTAAATGTACATAGCCGGCCCACTTTGATTCATTTTGTTTAAAAAAAAGAAGAAAAAGAACCGGCCCATGCCGTTGTCCTCGCAAAAAATGCAGGGAAGTCCATTCATGATTTCAATCTCGCCAGCAATCTTCCCTTGGCTTTGAAAGAATCAATATTCATTCTTTGGCACTTTATTCCATGTTATTGAAAATCAAAATTACAAAGCAAGACGGGCCCAAATGTTTATCTTGTGAGAGCACCATCCGTTTCCCATTCTGTTTGCATAAATAGCCCCATTTTTCCAGACTATTTGCATCCAAAGCTCACAATTTGAGAATAAAGAGATTTCTTTGGACATTTTGGCGTTTTTGGCTTTCAAATTCTGATCATTTTCGTTTCACTTATGAATGGGGCTTCATGCTACAAAATTAAGAAGAGAGATTGAGGGGGTTTTTTTATATTGAATAATCATTTATTTATATTTCCATTCTCATTGTATAAACTAATCTCAAACAAGTTAATGGTATATTTTTCATCTTAAAATAGATAAAAGGATATAAAATTGGTAATAAAATATGATTATAAAATTACGAGAGCGGAAACCATAACTTTTGCTTAGTAACCTCTAAAGCAAAAGAAATAAAAAGAAATTCACCTTAAACGTCACATTAATCGCAGGAATCGCGGTTTGTATTTAAGCGGATAACAACAAGACCTTTAAACCACAGCTAGGTTAACGCCATAAGTGGCGAGTTGATAGTACTCAGTAGAGGGTTGGCAGTGAAAATAATCCACAAAAATCGGATCAACATGCCAAATGAGTGTAGAAGGCAGTGAAGAAGTGTAGAGACAGAATTTCCTTGATATAATAATAAAAACATAAATAAATAATTGAAAGCTAGTTAAAAAATCAGAAAAACTTAATTATAGGATTATAACTCAATGTAATCTGTCCCTAGAGGAATCTTTTTCATTACAGTATATTACAATAAACCCATAGTCAATTCTTCGACATTTAATTATAAATTTTGAAGAATCATGCCATCTTTGTTTTCATATAACTTTCGTCTCTTGAATGAAAAATTTGTTTTTTTCAAGACCATATATAAAAACAACAATATTATTTAAACAATGGTTAGTATAGTTATATATTATATGATATTATTATATTCACTCTCTAAATTCTTTGGTGATTGTTTTCTATTTTAAGCGGGCTTTCTAAGTGACGTTTACTCGAAGTTTGGGCAATGATCCCAACCGAAATTGAGGACTTAAGAGTCATTAAGATATACGAGATAACTACTAATGGACTTAAATGCTCAAAGTCAACTTAGGCCTTTATAAGATTAGAATCACACTTGATTAAGAGTATATTTTTTTTTGCGGTGTGGCACATTTATTTCGCAAACTCTCATTTATAAGGTTAGTTAATTTTTAATATATAATCATGTTGTAAGTATTATAGATTCTTTTTAAAAAAAATGGATAAATCAGATAACTTTGAAAAAAATATCTTAACTCTAATTAAGCAATGCAAAAATTATTAATTACTTTTTAATTAAAAATCTAAAGAATAAGACTTAAGTATGTAATATCTGTTAATAAATTGCTTTCTTAAGACTTTATTTGGAGTATCATTAAAGGTCATTGAACTGATGAAATAATGTCCTAATAAGATTGAAAATTTAAATAATCTAAATCAAAAATCTTGATCAATTATTATAACTCTATTGAATTTGGCCCAAGTGACAATATTCTTTAGTAACTTTTTTTAACAAAAAGAAAGAAAAATTATACAACTTAAAAAGGTATAAATAAAGAGAAATATGTATTTCCTCAACCAACACCGTAATTTTGCGATTCGTGCCTCATGCAAATTTTTGAAGCAAAAGTCATTTCTTAACTTTCTTAAATTTTCTTTTCATTTTTTGTTTTATTTCTTGATTTTATTAATTCATATTTCTTGCATTGTGATTTCATTTATTCTTTAATTCTTCATTCTCTCTTCTAAAATTCAATTTATTATCTTTTGCATATATTCATAACAATCACTCAACAAAATCACACTTATTATTTATTCCTAATTGTCATGCACAAAATATAAGAATCATTTCTAATAATATCTTAAAATCACCTTCCTCGTGGGATCGATATTTTTTATACTATAACTTGATAAATTGTGCACTTGCAATTTTGGTACATAATTATGCCGCATCAGAAGGTTCAACGACTGGTACCGAATCAGTAAAGTCGAAGTTGTTGTCCAATTGACAATCACGTTCATCTTCAACGATCATGTTATGCATTATGATACAAGCTGTCATGATATCTTTCAGCACACAAGGTTGCCAGAAACGTCCTGGTCCACGAACAATCGCAAATCGAGCTTGCAACACGCCAAAAGCTCGCTCAACATCTTTTATTGAGCTTTCTTGTTGTTGAGCAAAGTACTTATGCTTGTTTCCTCGAGGTTCTGGAATAGTCTTCACTAATGTGGACCACTCTGGGTAAATCCCGTCGGTGAGATAGTATCCTATATTATACTCGTGACCATTGACAATATAGTTGCACGGTGAAGCTCTTCCCTCCGCAAGTTGTGCGAAAACCGATGAACGATGTAGAACATTAAGGTCATTGTGAGACCCCGGTAGTCCAAAGAAGGCATGCCATATCCAAAGATCTTTGCTAGCTATGGCCTCCAAAATAATTGTAGGTTCATGAAAATGTCCAGTATACATACCTTGCCAGGCAGTTGGACAGTTCTTCCATGTCCAGTGCATGCAGTCGATGCTCCCAAGCATACCAGGAAAACCTCGTTGTGAGCCTTCCTCGAGCAGGAGTGCAACGTCTTCATTAGTCGGTACACGAAGGTATTCCTCTCCAAAGATGTTGATAATCGATCGAACGAACCTCTTCACGCTCTCAAGCGACGTACTTTTACCGATCCGAACGTAGTCGTCAACGGAGTCAGCGGATGCTCCATATGCGAGCATCCGCATAGCTGCAGTAATATTTTGAAGACTAGATAGTCCTAACTGTCCAGCACCATTCCTCTTTTGGATGTAGTACTTATCATGTTCGACGACTGCGTCGTGGATTCGAAGGAATAACGAACGCCTCATTCTGAACCTTTGACGAAAATAATAAAGAGGATAGGTTGGTGCGTCAGCAAAATAATCTTGGAACAACCGATTGTGGCCTTCCAGTCGGTTTCGATGGAGCACGATACGTCGTTTGTGTTGAACTGAAGTTGAACATTTCTCTTGTTCTTCTTCCTCAACGACAGCAACTCCCATAAGAAAGAACGTCTTCATCATTTCATCATCGCTAGAGCTAGATGAGCTAGATATTTTATTCTGGGAGATGATGGGTTGAGGAGAGAAGCCATCGAATTTTATAGGAATCAGTTAGTTGACGGTCAAAGTTTGCGATACCTCGAACTTCGTGCCCAACCTCGAAGACCGCGGGTTACCTCGAAGACCGTGTGCGTTCCCTCGAAAGTCGCGGGTTACCTCGAAGACCGCGTGCGGCGCTCCCTCGAAGACCGTGGGTTGTCTCGAAGACCGTGTGCGCTCCTTCGAAGGCCGTATCCAACGGTTAGAAATAAAATACAAGAGGTTTAAATATAATTAAAAGTAATGGGTAAAATATTAAAATAGAAGAGGGGTTTTTTTGATATTGTTGGAGCTCCTAACTAGGAGCTTGTTGGAGCTCCATAAAAGAAGGAGTGCCTCCCAAGGCTTAATTTGTTAATTTTTTATTCTAAAATGCTTGAGAGCTCTTGAGAGCATGCTGACTAGGACTTCCAACTGGGAGCTTGCTGCACTTGCTCTAATAATGCGGACCAAAGCCAGCTCCACGTATAAACTTAAGAAACTCGGTTTTCAACTGGAAAACAAGCGGAAAAAAAAAAAAAAAAAAAAAAAAAAAAAATCTAACAACCAAATTAAGTTGCAATCCACCATACATAAATTTGGACATAAACTGCACTGTCGTTATTTCGTTATTTTAGCAGCAAAAAGAAATTTAAAATTACAACTTCAATTGCAAAACTTTTAAAATTATAAAGAACGACGATTATAATTGCTGTAACTGACATTTGCGTTAACAACCAGCTAAACTGAATATTCAAATAATTGGTTAAAAAAAAAGTTGGATCCATCTAATCTTCGGATGTGGACATGGATATCAAATTATCCTATCTATAGACATATGAATATGAATATGCATGTAAAATCAGTTGTTTGGAATACATAAGAATCTGCTTATTCCATTTAGATAATATACCCTTAAATCAACTATCCATTAGCCCATAATCAATGATGATATCCTCATTATTCATGTAGATGTTATCCTATCCTTGGTCACACTAACTTAATATATATAATCCTTTATCATATATAGATTATTGATAGCTAAGCATTGATAAGATCCATTTTATTATACTGAATATGATTAATACCATAAAAATGATATAACGTGTGTAGAAAGTATCTAGGATGTATATTACTCATGAGTGTGGCTGAAGCCCATCTCCTTGGATCCATAATGCAGATGCTTGTCACACCAGTTTAGAGCAGGTCCAGCAAGCTCCGAACTCAGCTCTGAAGGCTGACGTGGCGATGGTTGTTGCCAATCCCCCCTCCAGCAAGCTCTGAAGCCGCTCCCAAGGCCGGTCTCCGTTCCTACGTGGCGATGGCTTCCTTCAGAGCTCCCAAGCGCTTCACAAATTTGTGGAGCGCTTGGGAGCTCCCAACTGGGGTGACATTTTACAAACCCCCCCCCCCAAAAGGCCGCTCCCAAGGCCGGTCTCCGTTCCTACGTGGCGATGGCTTCCTTCAGAGCTCCCAAGCGCTTCACAAATTTGTGGAGCGCTTGGGAGCTCCCAACTGGGGTGACATTTTACAAACCCCCCCCCCCAAAAG
>NC_033799.1:2020450-2027570 GCF_001876935.1 Asparagus officinalis | reverse complement strand
AACTCTCTCATAAAAAAAAAATCTATATATCCCTATCAAATTACAAATCTTATGGATCCCTCACAAAACTATTATTCGCACCTCCTTGCCGGTGAAGGATCGACCTTATACCCGCCGTTCTATACAGAAGTCGTAGAAGAAGGTAACCCCATCGAGTTCTCGCAATCGGCAACACAACAAGTGTCATCCCAAGAAACACCGACCACAAAGAAGAAGAAGGCTTACACGCGGTCCGAAAATTGGACTGTCCACGAGGATAAGCTTCTTGTGTCTGCTTGGCTGAACACGAGCCAAGACGCCATCCAAGGTACGGGGCAACACAAAGATAAGTTTTGGCACCGAGCTAACGACTATTTTATCCTATACTCCACCGATCCAACGAGCCGCACGCCAAACCAAATGATGCATCGTTGGTCAACGATTCAATTGTCCGTCAACAAATTTTGTGGGTGCGTTGCTCAGATTGAAGGAAGACAAAGATCTGGTACGGGAATTATTGACCAGGTAAATATTTAATTATGTTTGATTATTTTTGCTCAGATTCAATATGTTTAATTATGTTTGATTATTCTAAAATTAACTCTTGTGTAGACTGCAGAAGTAAAAGAATTATACCAATCTCTTTATGGTAAACCATTCGTGTTTGACCATTGCTGGGTTGAGTTGTGTCATCATCAAAAGTGGATCCAACAAATGGAAACTTACAATAAGATTCGATCACAGCCGAGAAGAACCACAAACTCTGATTCCTCACCAAACAATTCCATGCCAACGACCCCCATCGGGTTGAACATTGACTCGGATGATGTGGTAGTAAGGCCTGAAGGGAGGAAAGCGGCAAAGCTCAAGAGGAAACAAAATGTGGAAAACTCTGAGTCCGCTACGTCCATCATGGGAGAGGCTTTCGCGTGGATGAAGCAAACCACCAATCAAAAAATAGAGCTAAAACAGAAGAAACAAGATGACGATATCATGAAGATGGATCTCTCAACACTCAATTCAGTTCAACGACAATACTTTGAAATGCGTCAGGCAGAGATATTGGAGAGGTGGATGTCCAAGGATTCTTCCTAATTATCATATATTATCTTGTATTAGATTTATGATTGTACTCGCATCGCATCCTAATTAGTTCTTCCTAATTATCTTGTATTAGATTTATGATTCTACTTGAAGTTGAAAAATTTGGCATTTAATGAAAACAACTACTTCATTGAAAAGAAAATTGGCGTAGTACAATAACTCGAACTTCTTTGCTGAAATTACATTAGACATAAAGAAACTTAATCCTCGTCGATGGATCCCTTGAGCTGCCACAGATGCTCGATCAAATCATTCTTTAGTGATTTGTGTGTTTGCGTGTTCCTGATTCGATGATGATTTTGGATGAACTCAGTTAGAGGCACCGTCTGCACATGAGAAGGTTCAACGACTGGTATCGAATCATTAAAGTCGAAGTTGTTGTCCAATTGACAATCTCGTTCATCTTCAACGATCATGTTATGCATTATGATGCAAGCTGTCATGATGTCTTTCAGCACACTAGGTTGCCAGAAACGTCCTGGTCCACGAACAATCGCAAATCGAGCTTGCAACACGCCAAAAGCTCGCTCAACATCTTTTCTTGCGCTCTCTTGTTGTTGAGCAAAGTATTTATGCTTGTTTCCTCGCGGTGCTGGAATAGTCTTCACTAATGTGGACCACTCTGGGTAAATCCCGTCGGCGAGATAGTATCCCATATTATACTCGTGGCCATTGACAGTATAGTTGCACGGTGAAGCTCTTCCCTCCGCAAGTTGTGCAAAAACCAGAGAACGATGTAGCACGTTGAGGTCATTGTGAGACCCCGGCAGTCCAAAGAAGGCATGCCATATTCAAAGATCTTTGCTAGCTACGGCCTCCAAAATAATTGTACGTTCATGAAAATGCCCAGTATACATACCTTGCCAGGCGGTTGGACAGTTCTTCCATACCCAGTGCATGCAGTCAATGCTCCCAAGCATACCAGGAAAACCTCGTTGTGAACCCTCCTCGAGCAGGCGTGCAACGTCTTCATTAGTCGGTGAACGAAGGTATTCCTCCCCAAAGATGTTGATAATCGATCGAACGAACCTCTTCACGCTCTCAAGCGACGTACTTTTACCGATCCGAACGTAGTCGTCAACGGCGTCAGCGGATGCTCCATATGCGAGCATCCGCATAGCTGCAGTAATCTTTTGAAGGCTAGATAGTCCTAACTGTCCAGCACCATTCCTCTTTTGGACGAAGTACTTGTCATGTTCGACGACAGCGTCGTGGATTCGAAGGAATAACGAACGCGACATTCTGAATCTTCGACGAAAATAATGAAGAGGATATGTTGGTGTGTCAGCAAAATAATCTTGGAACAACCGATTGTGGCCTTCCAGTCGGTATCGGTGGAGCACGGTACGTCTTTTGTGTTGAATTGAAGTTGAACCTTTCCCTTGTACTTCTTCCTCGACGGCAGCAGCTCCCATAAGAAAGAACGTCTTCATCATTTCACCATCGCTAGAGCTAGATGAGCTAGACATTTTGTTCTGGGAGACGATGAGTTGAGGTGAGAAGGCATTGAATTTTATAGGAATCAGTCGGTTGACGGTCAAAGTTTGCGATAACTCGAAGTTCGTGCCCAACCTCGAAGACCGCGAGCTACCTCGAAGACCGTGTGCGTTCCCTCGAAGACCGCGAGTTAACTCGAAGACCGTGTGCGTTACCTCGAAGACCGTGTGCGTTACCTCGAAAGCCGCGGGTTACCTCGAAGACCGTGTGCGCTCCCTCGAAGACCGTATCCAACGGTTAGAAATAAAATACAAGAGGTTTAAATATAATTAAAAGTAATGGGTAAAATATCAAAATAGAAGAGGGGTTTTTTTGATATTGTTGGAGCTCCTAACTAGGAGCTTGTTGGAGCTCCATAAAATAAGGAGATGCTCCCAAGGCCTATTTTTATAATTTTTTATACCAAAATGCTTGAGAGCTCTTGAGAGCTTGATGACTAGGACTCCTAACTGGGAGCTTGCTGGACTTGCTCTTAATACTTTTCTATTTCAATTTGATTGGCTAGTTATATACAATCAACATCAAGGGAAAGGATAAGAATAGATGCTGACTAGATGATGCACTGAATATTGTCTTCATGTTTCCTCAAATCACTAGCTCATGACAACTATCATGTTTTTAGCTAACATTGCTTCGTATTTTCAAAAGGGTTTTTTTTATACAAAACCATCACAAAACAAAATATAGTGGCTTTTCAGAAAATCAGTACATATTTTTTTTATTTCCATAGAACCACCAAAAAATAGTGAATTTTCATAGAGCCACCACAAATTTCTTTACTTTCATAGAACCACCATAAAAATATGCATCTATAACAAAGTGCCACTAAATTATAATTTTTGCATCTATATCACGTTAAACTAAATAATATGCTAAAAATCCCTAAAATACGTACCCTCTTGGTGGGACCCACCAATCTATTATTATATTTTCTCAAATTGACAAAAAACCTAAGCAGTGAGCATTGTTGATGACCCAAATGGTTGAGAGATTCCAATAAGACTCCCACTATCTTAGGTTCGATTCCCAATCGCCTCACTATAAAAAAAAAACAAATGAAAATAAAATAAAAATAAAATACCTTGTTTCCCTCTTAGATTTTGTCCAACTCCCTCAAAAAAGTTTTAACTCCCTCCAAATACCCCGACTCATCCTCTCTTAAATTTTGTCATAATGGGCATTTACTTTATTTTTCATACTGTTATTGAACAAAATACTAATATTGTAAATTATGACTTGTGGAGCTTTGTAAAAGATTCATATTTCATGGTGGTTCTATGGAAAAAATAAATTTTTGTGGTGGTTCCCCAAAAACGGCATATTTTGTGGTTGTTCTATGAAATAAAAACATTTGTTGTGGTTCCCCGAAAAAAACCATATATTTTGTGGTGGTTTTCTATAAAATAAACGCTTTTCAAAAATTAAAACTATCTCCACATCAGAATGCGAATCATATCAATTATTAAAATTAAGGGGACAATTTGCTAATTATGCCTTCTGTTTATGGTTCAGAATCATTTCTCGCATGCACAGAATTCTGATATACGAAGCCTAGTGCACATCATGAACCTTTTACCCATCGCTTTTTAGATTATTAAAATCCATTGTTTACTTTCCTATTACTTTGGAATCAGAGAATATCTCCTCATAGCAGATACCATGAATCAAAAAAATAATTTCTTAAAACAGCTCCATTCTAACAATAATACGATTAATTAAATTCCAATTAATGGTGTAATTTAAGACTTTTCAGTGAATCTGATTAACATCTCTCTTTAAGAATAAAAGTAATCGATATGACAGAATATAATTATTGGTAAAATAAGTTATTGAACTTTCGCTTCCTTATGGTCATTTCAGATCCCTGGAGTGCATTAGCTTTTTTTTTTTGGTTTTTTTTGGGCTTACCTAAAAAAGAGACAATTATAATTGTAAGCCCAAATCCTATAATCCAAAAATATTAGTAGCTAATGTAGTATGTTCTAGTCTTAGAAAAAAATCTTAATTTTCTTCTTGGATTATCTCTTCTTAATTCTCCTTCGGAATTATTTCATAATACTCAATTTTTTTATACAAAAAGATAAATAAAAGAAAAGGCTAAAAAAAAGGAAAAAGAATGGTGAACAGGGGGGTAAATGCTGCTAGAAATTGGCGCACCAGAAGCAGGCGTTACTTAAAAATTCACGGTCTAAAGATAGAAAGCACCAGGGGTATTTTGGGAACACAAAAAACAGATCTTGATGAATTTTAAAATGAAAAACAAAATTGTAGTACCTTTCTCACTTCATCTCTCTCTCTCTCTCTCTCTCTCTCTCTATTATTTCAATTTCAATTTGCTTCTCTCGGTCCTTCAGTTCTTTTTCTTTCTTTGGAAGAGGTAGAGTTGCTCAAAGATGATAGCCAACAGGCTCGTTCGATCCAAGGTCTGTACTTTGTTCTTCAATTCTGATCCTTTCATTTGATTTCCCAACAAAAAGATTTGATTTTGATGCTTTGTAGCCTTGTAATTCTTGTTTGTATGAATTGGGTACACGGATGATTTTGACAAAGATCATGATTTGATTGTGGTGGAGGTTGTATTGTTGTTGCTGACGATTGTTACATCAAAAAATATTTTACTTTGATTCAATGGATCTTCACTTGTTCTTCTTATATGAAATCATTACTAAAATAATCCCTATTTTAATTTTTTTTCTGGAATTTGTTACCAATTTATTTTTCTGACTAGCACTGTTGCACAGTGGCAATTATTTATCTAGAAATTGGAATGGAACTTATCTTTTATCTAATCTCCATGGCATGATGATTTAATACTATTACTGCTTATAGAAGGTTGAGTATGACCAAAATAAAAAATTGATGCATGCTTTCTCTCTACTTCTCAATAGAATTTATACGTGATCCTTTGTGTCGATTGGATAGTTACAATTGATGGAATTTTCAGTAACAAAAAAGGTAAGTTCATAACCATAGCCTTCTTCAAGTTCCTTTGTCCCTAGGAATACGCTAGATGTAGACGCTTATTGTGTACACTTGTTGTGCTTTACTTCTAATTGCTTAAAATTCAGCTTTACGGATAGAGATCTATATAAATTTGCACCTTGTCTCATTGTATTGGGCTTCATATGCTCATCTCAGGATCCCGAATTAGTAACATATTTGATGTTAATTGTACATATTGTTTCCTGGAGATTTAGTTCCTTGCTTTTGGAATTTGTTTTGTACGTAACCTCCATGAGACTCTAAACAAGGCTTTGATCATGGATACGAGTATGTAGTAGTAGTTACTTTAGCTTTGTTTAATTGTTTTTTTTTGGGTAGGAAGCTTTGTTAATTTCTTGGTCAACCAAGTTGGTAATGAATATTTTTCCCAAAGTAAATGTTTGATTGACTTCACTCTGTTCCTCTTTTAGCAAGCAATGCTGAATAGAGATTTGATATGAAAATGAATATTTACAGTCCTAGTTTTTCTCTATTAAAATTTGTGTCAACTTGCAATACTGTTGGTGGACACTTTTAATTGTTAAGTATGTAAGTACGTAGAACTTCTAAAGCATTACATGCTATTGTTAGTGGCAGTTACCAGAGTCAGACAGTAGTTTATTGATACTAAACTACTTCTGGACCCAATCTCATGAATTGTTTCATATAGGTACTTTTGTATATGAAGCTAAGTTTTTAAAGTTTGCCTGCTGAAGGGGGAAAAATATGCATTATTAGTTTTGGAGACTAGAGTTACTACATCTTACATACATGAGATGCTAATAGTATTATCTGAAGTATGCAAGAAATTCATACTTTCAGTTGTTACTGCTACCTAGTGTATTTTTATCACTATAAGTAATTCACCTTATTCATTTTGTACAGGTTGGAGCTTTCTTGAGACACGGAGCAGCTGCAGGGTTGTTGCAGGGTCTTGTGCCTCAATATATTAACTCATCAGTTAGATTGACAAGCTCAGAGGCATCTCTACAGTCTGATTCAAGAGAGGAGAAAGGGTATGATGAATATAATTCAGTGGAAACATCTAGAGCAAGTGATATACTGAAGGAGTATTTGTATTTTTTAGTTTCTTGCAGTCTTTATCTATGTGTTTCAGCATAAAATGTGTATTAATTTTTTGTTATGGATACCTTGTCTCAGGTTCAAAGGTCATGATATGTTGGCACCATTTACTGCTGGATGGCAGAGCACAGACTTGCACCCTTTGATCATTGAAAGATCTGAGGTATTGAATTGTGAATTAAGTACTATTATTTTGACATGCTATTGAAATTCTGCTCGGATCTTCATTTTGGCACGTATTACTCTTCAATATTAAAAGTTTTATTGATTAGTTTTCTTTATGAGCATTTCTTGCCTTAAGAAATCAATAACCTGCAGCTATTTAGGCCATACGATTGAGAAGTGATATATCATTTTGATATGCAAGTTAGCTGATCTCTTTATTTTGGGTTAATTTTCTGACTAAACCTGTTTTTTTTTGTCATAAATGATGCAGGGATCTTATGTTTATGACTTGAATGGAAAGAAATATCTC
>NC_033799.1:2012314-2020440 GCF_001876935.1 Asparagus officinalis | reverse complement strand
ATGGTGCACAGCATTAGGTATATATATGCTGCACTTGATATCCTTTGCCATTTTTATCCGTTTTCTGTTTTTCAGTATTTTTATGTTATTTGCAATTTTCATTTGTTTTCTTAATTTTTTAGTTTATATCCTTTGCCATTTTTCATTCGCTTTCTGTTTTCTGCATTTTTTATATGTATATGTTTCTTCACGTGTTATGTGTGGAAGGAATGACTTTCTAATTGAAAGTATGTGATCAAATAAGTTTTGTTGGGAAAAACTTCAAAAGTTGATCAGAGCTACTTCTCTAGGTTTATCATTGCTTTTGAATGATTTTCTTTTTCTTGTATGCTCTCGTTGTTAGACCTATATTTTAACTGAAATTTTCTCCATAGACTCACATTTTTGGAATATCTACAGGAGGAAGTGAGCCTCGACTTGTAGCTGCTGCAACTGAACAACTAACTAAATTGCCTTTTTACCACTCCTTTTGGAATCGGACTACAAAACCTTCATTGGTATACTTCAACTCTTATTTGCTTTTAACTTGTTGAATATGTTAAATTTCTTGCTTACAAATTCACTACATGCTATTACAAATTTATTAAACCATATACGGATATAATCAAATAAGTCTGAGAAAATTTTATCAATTTTCTGTTACGTTCAATAAGTAGTTACCAAATTTTTTTACTGTAAAGCCCTTTTTCATATTAGAAACGGTCCTTGTTTCTGTTTCCTCTTCTTTTTTTTGCTCGCTTGTTTTCTAAAGTGCCATTGTTGCAATGTTTGTTGGTTTATTTTCTGTAGCTGGCAAGCCTTCAGAAACACTAGCACAAATGTATGCTGAATTTCTATGTTTACGTTCTTACAGGATCTTGCAAAAGAACTTCTTGAGATTTTTACTGCAAGAAAGATGGGAAAAGTATTTTTCACCAACAGTGGTTCAGAAGCAAATGATTCTCAGGTTTGTTTCTGTATTCTTAGTTTCTGTTTGTCAATTGACCCAAGTAAGGGTTAGAAATATTCATTGAGTTTCAAATTGACCCAAGTAAGGGCTAGAAATATTCGTCAAGTTTCTAGTTGATCCGAATTTGACCTGGAAATATTCATCGAGAGTAGATGGACTTACATTTATCTGTCATGATGTTGCAATATTACATTGTTGAAGTATAGACGCATTACAATTACCGTCAACTGATGCTCTTTATGATGGACCCACTCAATCTGTATCTTTATATGTTGCCAATATAACGTTCAGTTATTCACCCTTTTCTTCTTTTTCCTTAACTTTGAGAGGTTGGGCAATATAGTCACCATAAATTGATTGAGAACATGAAAAGTACTGCTTTTTCCTTAACTTTGAGAGGTTGGGCAATATAGTCACCATAAATTGATTGAGAACATGAAAAGTACTGCTGAAATTTGATTATATATTAGTGGGGCAATATAGTCACCATAAATTGATTGAGAACATGAAAAGTACTGCTGAAATTTGATTATATATTAGTGCTTTAACTAGGAGTTATTTGCTTGCAGGTGAAGCTGGTCTGGTATTATAACAATGCGCTTGGAAGGCCTAATAAGAAGAAATTCATAGCACGTGCAAAATCGTATGCTAATTAGATTGCTGCAGTATTTTTTTACAAAGAAATAGTATTGCGCAATGGACATTTAGTTTGCTTAATAATATACATATCCTTAATCTTTGGATTTTGACAGATACCATGGATCAACTCTGATATCTGCTAGTCTTTCTGGGTAATGTTTTATCGTTTATATGTTTTTCTCTAACTCGTAGATTATTTATTCCTTTGGATATTATTAATGGTTTTTTTTCCTATGCAGACTTCCAGCTCTACATCAAAAGTTTGATCTACCAGTACCATTTGTGTTGCATACAGATTGCCCTCATTATTGGCGTTTCCATCTACCAGGTTTCTGAATAAAAATGAGTTAAATTATTTTTCAGTCCTCCTCGTTTTCATTATGGTTTCAACCATGAAACAATTTTGAAACAGGTGAGACTGAGGAAGAGTTTTCATCAAGGATGGCAAATAACTTGGAGAATCTTATACTCAAAGAAGGACCAGACACGGTAATGTTCTCTCTTCTATAGGTTATTTTGGAAGCCAAAAAGTCATCTCCCCTACTTATTAAAAAGAAGAAGAAGAAGAAGGATAAGATAAGATGTTGATATGTTATGTTTATATTATTGTTATGTTTATATTATCAGATTGCTGCATTCATCGCTGAGCCTGTCATGGGTGCTGGAGGCGTTATCCCTCCCCCAAACACTTACTTCGAGAAGGTAATAGTAACAATCCCCATGTAATTTCTTTTATTTCAGGAAATATTCAGCCAACCTTTTCATCCTTATGACTATGGAGCTTTTTTACTTGTTACTTGTTAGTCTAAGGTGCAGTAATTATTTTGTTATCTCATTGTGAAGTCAACATTCTCTCATACTAATTCAATAATGCTTGCATTTTCCATTCATGTTAATTTTCTGGAACTGAAGATACAAGCTGTTGTAAAGAAGTATGATATTCTTTTTATTGCGGATGAGGTAATCAGACCTTTTTTTCCACTTGAATTTCTTTGCCTCTCAAATAGAATATCATTTTAATATTAATTTCCTTTCCTCCCATTTAACTTCAGGTTATTACTGCATTTGGAAGGTTGGGCACAATGTTTGGATGCGATAAATACAATATCCAACCTGACCTTGTCTCTTTTGCCAAAGTGAGTGAGTTCTCCTTATTGCCAAATTGAGTCATAGAAGGGGGGAAAATGTTTGGAAGGAAAAAAAAGCCTAAGCCAATATTATGATAAAGTGATAGAGTACAATACAAAATATAAATGATAGTAGCCTGATGCAGAGAGGTATACAACAAGAGCCCAGAAATTACATTTTCCTACCTAAATGCGTGAACCAAAATTATAAAGGTTGGCTAAATGTAGATGATATAAAGATTTGTTAGTGTACAACTCAACTTACAATTTGCACTTTTGGTTTACTTTTCTGATAATTGAATTTGTAGGCTCTTTCGTCCGCATACATGCCAATTGGTGCGATCCTTGCTAGCCCTGAGATTTCAGAAGTGATACACTCTCAAAGCAACAAACTTGGTAACGTTCTTCGTTTTCAGTTGTGTATTCATTTTATTTTGTGGAAGTCGTATTTTTTTCTCACCAAAATGCAATTTGTTGTCCAGGTTCATTTTCTCATGGGTTCACATACTCAGGGCATCCAGTAGCTTGTGCTGTTGCATTGGAAGCACTTAAAATTTATAAGTAAAATCAATCTCAATTAAGTAAGTGTCCTCTTAAAGTTAGAGTCGACTAGTGTATTCACTTTTCATATTTGTTTATAGGCAATAGCTCCTAGGTTTCAAGAAGGTATTAAAGCCTTTGCAGATAGTCCCATCGTTGGGGAGGTACTCTTTTCATCCTTGATATTTTTTTCAGAAAAATAATTCATATTCAAGTTTAAAACTGAAACTGAGTATCACATTTCGTTCGCAGATTCGAGGGACTGGATTGATTCTTGGAACAGAGTTCACCGATAACAAGTCTCCTAATGATCTTTTCCCATCTGAATGGGGTAAGTCCCATATTCATCTTACCAAATTACATGATATGTTCTCTTGCCAATTTAACCATTTTCACAAATTATTGCAATACAGCAAACTCAACTCATATAGTTATATGTATCTGCATTTTATGCAATATGTATTTTGCAAATTCCCAACAGCTTGATTATTTATGCTTGTAATTTAATGTTGATCTCAGGGGTCGGAGCAATATTTGGAGCAGAGTGTGAGAAGCGGGGAATGCTAGTAAGAGTTGCTGGCGATAGCATTATGATGTCGCCACCATTTATAATGTCACCTGAAGAAGTTGAAGAAGTAAGCTTATTAATGCAAATTTTGATCTGTTGAAATTTGCTAAAATGAAGATGTTACTTATAAATCAAAGTTCTATTTATAACAAGTTGCCGAGAAAGCGTAGTGATGTTGAAATTTGCTAAAATGTAGTAGTGAAAATCCATTGAAACCTCGACACCTCAATTAGCAATCTCGTATTACATAACCAACTTTACCCAAGTAAAAGGTTTAATTTCGTTTGGATTTTTGTTATTTAAAGGTTTACATTTGTTGAAGATCAGTATTATTAATATGTATTCTTGTATTTATTGTCAGTTAATAAGAATCTATGGAGAAGCCTTGAAGGGTACAGAAGAAAGAGTTGCAGAGCTCAAGTCACAGAAGAAGTAGAAATGTTCTCTTTCATTGTACAAGGAAATGTGCAGGATATATTGCTGTAGTTGATGAATGTGGATTTAATGAATAAATTACAATTATGCCCTTTTCTTCTTGATCAATAAAGATAAATAATTGAAGCCTCCTTTGTTGTTTTGGAAGAGAAGAATGAGGATGCTTGCCGAAGGATATAAAAAACAAGATGGCCTGAACTTGACGATGTGACGAATCATATTGTTATTTATTGTTG
Source organism: Asparagus officinalis (assembly GCF_001876935.1). Classification (NCBI taxonomy): domain Eukaryota; kingdom Viridiplantae; phylum Streptophyta; class Magnoliopsida; order Asparagales; family Asparagaceae; genus Asparagus; species Asparagus officinalis. The sequence continues at coordinate 2,015,946 of NC_033799.1, read as the reverse complement.
ACTTAAAATAACAAGACTTTACGCCTAGAAAGAAAGCCGTCTTAGCTCAGCTGGTAGAGCGCAGGACTTTTAATCCTGTGGTCGTGGGTTCGATTCCCACAGACGGCGATTAATGTATTTAATTTTTTTTTTTTTTTGGAATTTTAATTTTTTTTTAAACCATGTAGTTAGTTTCCAATATATCACATACCTTTCATAAATGGCTCTATATATGTTGCAGGCTCTTAATACCTTACATCAACTTTTTGTAAATACGAATAATATGATGGATCTAAAACTAAAAGAATTTTAATTTATAAATACTAATAATATTTTAAAGAGATTTCCCCCACGACTCTTCAATTCCTATCAGGATTGTTATAATATTTTAAAGAGATTTTCCCCGCGACTCTTCAATTCCTATCAGGACTAACAATCCAGGGCTGAATTTACAATAATAACCAGTCAACGCGACTTATGAAAGTTTCTCAGTAATAAGAAATTGTTCTCCAAATTAATATAGTCTGCCTATATTTGCAGTATTTACTTTACATAGATACATACGGCCGATTAAAACAGAAAATATACTAAAACAAGCAGCGAAGGGTATATTCGGAAAACAAATCTCGCTCTATTTCCTTTTTCCAATAATAAAAGGACAACTAAATTAATTATACAAAACCAAAAAATTAGGGTCTCAAACTTCCGCTAGTATTTTTTTCCCCCTTCCTCTGCAGAGAACAGTAGTCAAAATTTTCTAGGGTTTTTCTGCCGTCTTCTTCTTTTTTTTTTCCCAAACAATGGTTAAAGAGAGATCAGTTGTCGGTGCATCTCAAGTTACAAGATTCTTTAGAGTTCTCTTATCAGGCTTCTCCCAAAAATTGGTAATTTTATCTCTCCGTTAACTTGCATGTTTTTAATTATTTAGGTTAATTTTTAACTTTTTTCTTAATGGTTTTTTTTTTTTTTTTTTTGTGAACGCAGTCGTTGCCTCGTGCTTTCGTATCACGTCGACGGAGAGACGCGTAAGCAGGAGAGCCGAACTGGTGAAGCCCACGTGCAGAGCATGGGCGAGTCCGTATCAGTTTTTTGACGACGGCGGCGACGAGGGGGCGGGCGTACTTCGGAGGGGGTTCCTGGAGGAACTTTCTGCACGCCATGGTTTGAGGCCGGCTTCTTCCTGGTCTTTCCGCCACCGGGGCGGCATGGTCTTCGATTTCCGCGCCTACGACCTGAGCAGCGTGCGAGGTGGCCTACCCCACCGTCGGCGCCTCCTCCTCGAGAGGAGGCGCGGCCCGGAGAAGAGGCGCGCCGCCGGAGCCGATCCTCGTTACGTCGTCGTAAAAGAAGAGGAGCTCGACGACGACGCCAACGAACGGCCGGAGGAGGCTCCTGATTCGAGTACGCGCTTCTTGTTTTCTTTCTTTTTTTGGTTCACACGTCTAAACGGAGCGAAAAGATTACGCGGCACGTTCTCATTGGCTGACGCGACTCATACTTAAAAGGAAATTTATTTCCTAGATTGTTGTAAGGAAATGAGGGGAAACCATTTTTAATTGTTTCTATTCTCAATTTTCTTTTTCCTTTATTTCAAGGAAACCAACCAAACAGCCCCTAAAAGGAAAACGATCGTTACGACATTGATTTAGTGGGCTTGGTAGACAATGCGGTTTTATCGTACACCGGTTCTATTTCGTACTATGTGAGGGGTGGTCCAAAATGGGGAACTGGTTCAGGAACTGTCCAAAATAGAACAGGTTTAGAAGCTAAATTTTGACCCTCAAAAAGTAGTTCTTTGCTAGATAAGAAATTACTTAAAATTAGGGCAGGTTGGGTGGTCCTAGCTCAACTTTAAAAGGCTGCCAAGCACACTTTGATTGATTTCTTACGATCTTGATTTCTTTACAGGATCTTCGGGAGGAAGGGCGACAGTCCCACACGTGTGTTTTGAGGCTAAAATGACCTTTTATAACCTCACTAAGCCTTATATGGTTAGCATATCATTTCTTCTTTAACTTTATTAACTTATTGTATTATGTCATCAATCAAGGGTTTAACCTTGTATAATTGAATTGATCATGCAGTATTTCCCAATCGGAGTCATTAGACAATGCAGCGAACTAAGTCATCTAAAGGAGATTACCCTCAAGGACCCAGAGCTCCGATTATGGGAAACTCAAATCTTTCATAGAAAAACTCCTCCGGCAAGCGGGTCCGGGACCCACATCGCCAGAGGATGGCTGGAGTTTGCTCAGGCTAACAAGTTGAATATTGGTGATAGATGCGTATTTGAGTTGGTGCCTCGAGGGAAGAAGATGACGATGAATGTTCAGATAATTAGAAAATTGTAGTATCTCGTGCATGTGTTTTCTTTTAAGTTGTGGGTTTTTTAGGAGTATTGTGTATATGCATGTGCACTTTGAATGATATATTATGATCATATACAAATTGTATTATGGAAACGTTTAGAGGGATGCGATCATAGAAGTTGAAGATGACTCAATTGACGTAACTTTGTAAAGGCCAAGGAGATGAAGCTTGATTCAACATGTCATAAAACTTTGCTCTTGTTTCAAATATGGACTGATGCCTTGTTACAAGATACGGAACAACTTAAAAACTTTAAGTTTTGTTAACTCACAGGAGTAGAAGAAGGAATCAGAGGGATTAATTTGACGAAAAATTCCTCAATGACCCAAAATATGGGACCAATAGAGGGGACAAGTGAGCTGTCTCCCACCTATTGGATAATGAGTTGGCCATCATTAATGATGGCCAACTCATTATCCAATAGATGGGAGACATCTCACTTGTCCCCTCTATTGGTCCTATATTTTGGGTCCCTGTAGCAAAGCTCTAATTTGACAACGTACAATTTATGACTATTTTGGGAATCTAATAGCAGTTTTCAATGTCAATTTTAACTATCACGCGCTATTTAATGATCGCTTACCTACTTATAGGTTTTAAATGTCCCAAGAATTCTTCTTAAAGCTAGAGAAACAATGAAGGCATAGCACAAAGTTATCAAATAAATCAATTATTACATAACTCTATCAATTTGGCAAGTGATGATATTTTTATAATTTTTTTAAGGAAAAGGAAAAAAAATGACAAAAATGCAACTAAAAATGTAAAATAAAGAGAAAAAAATAACTAATTCTCACCCCCACACCTAAATTTTGCATCGTCCTTAATGCAAACTCTATGATGCACGAAGTAAAGCAGATAAGAAGTAAAATATTTATATTTGATCAGTTGATAAAAATCTGTAATTACCTTTGGTCTTAGGAGGATAGAATCAAAATTTTATTCTTCTTTTTTTTTACAACTGAACAAGAAACTCTAAAATAAGAGAAGATTTTATTATGCTGAAATAAATAAAATAAACAATGTAGAATAAAATATTCAACATGAAGAGATCATGTTCTACATTGAATCCTACCTTATTGCTGAAAATTATTCCCCGGGTTTTAAACAAATTCAAAATGATATAATCAACATTGTGCTGAAATTCTAAGCATATCGGGGTGTTCAATAATTCTTGTGGCGATGGAAGGTATGTATTATTGGTGTCATGCATATTGGACTTAGATTTGTTCTGAAGACAAGTTTTTGAATCACTGCAATCGGACAACCGAGCTATCCGCAAT
>NC_033799.1:2009839-2012294 GCF_001876935.1 Asparagus officinalis | reverse complement strand
CTCTCTCGGGTTACCGTTCACAATTTGCTGTAGTATCAAAAAAATCTACAGGTACCTCATGAATAGAAATCTTTTATAAAGGAAATTTAAGTTCAGGTCTTCCAAACTTATTCCTATTACAACTAGGTCCTCCAAATCCTACTCTAGATAGAATTTTAATTTATGTAGACTTCATATGTTGGTCTTACCTTGGGCTGGACCCACAACAGACGTCAAAACCATGAAGAACAGGTATCGGAGACTCTGCCTGCAGACTCACCCCAACAGGAATCCGACTGCTGCCTTCGCACCGGCGTTTAGAATTGTTCGTCAAGCTTGGGATGCTCTCAAGGATAATCCCCACGAGCCCAGAAGATTCGATGAAGCCTTGAGGATGTTTAATTGCGAATTGTACGATCTAATTAAGCATGACGATTGAGACTCGAGCTGGGCTTGATGGTAAACCTTGCTGATCTAGGATCTTTATCTTGATGGTAAACCTTGTTAAACTCTATATAGTGGCATACTTGAAGAATAATACGAATATTTCTTTTTCTTGTATGTATGTGTGTGTATACACACAGATTGTTATGATTTCTTTAGTTCATATATATATGTTGGTTTACACATCATTCGAATATGTTAAGCTCTCATGGTATAACAAAGAGAGATGATTGATTGTATTTCTTTATAGACTATGACTCACAGATCATCCGTAAACTAACATAATAAATGCTTACGGAGGAAGAGACGATGAGCATCTATTTTTGCCATGTTAAACTAGAGGGCCATTTGTAAAACTTTTGAGTCTTCAAAGAAGGTAGTTCTAAAGTTTCCAATGAGTTGTTTTGTAAAATTTTTATCAGGTTATTTTGTATTTAGGGGATTTTTTTGTAAATTCTTCAAAGATGTTTGTAATTATGGAAACTTTCAAGAAGCTGCGTTTAATATTTTCAAGGTGTTGGTTGTAATATTTTGAAATATTTAGCATCTTATTTGTTATATTAGCAACTTTCATAGGGCCAGCTCTAAAATTTTCAAACGACTCTTTGTCAAACTTTCAAGGGGATGTTTATACTTTTTAAAACTCTCAAGGGGCTAGTTATAAAACTAAAATTTCAGGAGGCTATTTATAACTTTTCAACTTTTTCAAAGGAATGTTTGTAATTTTTGGATTTTCTAGTGATTGTTTGTAATTTATAAATTTTAAAGGGGGAAGTTTATAATTTTTTGAAATTTGTGCTTCTATTTATAATTCTCAGATTTCTCAGGGATTTATTTACGATTTTTGAATCTCAAGGGGTTGTTTGCAACTTCCATGGGAGTATCTGTAATTTCAATTTTTTCATGGGGCGTTTCTACTTTTTGAAAATTTCAAGCAGTCAATTGTAAAACTTTTAGAGATTATTTGTGATTTTATGGATTTTAAAATGGTAGTTTATAATTTTTTCAGTTTAAATGGTGATATTTATAATTTTCTTATTTTTGGGGGTTTATTTGTAGTTTTTGAATGGGGTTATTAGGGCTTATTTACAAATTTATATTTATCAGGAGATTGTTTCTAATTTTTTGATCTCAAGTGGTAGTTTATAATTTTTAGATTTTTTAGATGGGAATTTATAGTTTTTCAAGTTTGAAAGAGGAAGTTGATAATTTTCTAATATTGAAAGACCTATTTATATAAAGAAGGGCTTTGATTAATAGAAAGGAGACTCTTGATCATTAGAAATTTGGTACTTATGAATTATTTTAATTTGATTAGTATTCTTAAGTGAAGATATTATTAGGTGTTAACATGTCAATCTCAGATAGCACAGATGGACGCCTTACAATTTTTTGACACATGACATGTTTTGAGATTTTAGGAGTAGTTGACTAATTTGTATATAAGTAGGGATATTATTGTAAGATTTTTTCAAAAACTATATATAGTTATAATATGATCAGGATTACCAAAATAGTTATAATGAGTTTGAGTTTGGGACTCTAATCGGGTTTAAGTCTAAATAGTTTGTATATTTGATATTAGGACGGATTGATACAACTGGCAATCAAAGAAAAAAAATAAAAAAAATATTCCCAATTACTTATAACTCTAACGAATCAGAGGGACTAATATAAACATATTAATGTAGTTTGGAGGATTAGGATCAAAATACGAAGATTTGATCGGACTGATATAAATAGTAATGACTTAATAAGGGACTCGTACCTGAGAAAACTCTTAAAAAAAAAAAATCCCCAAAAGAATCTCAACAATAAGCGTAAATTTTAGCGAATAACCAAATTTTTAATAACAAATTTTTAAGAGGACGCAAGTGCAAGATACGAAGCCTTTACCACGCACCGTCGTCGTCCCCCAAAAACTCCGAAACTTCTCCGAATCGTTTCGCTCTGTTTTACCCATTTAATGGCGACTCCTCTCTCCATCCCCTCCCTCTCCACCTTCAAAACCCCAGTTTTCCCGCCAATTCGA
>NC_033799.1:1999252-2009829 GCF_001876935.1 Asparagus officinalis | reverse complement strand
CCCCACCCCCCCCCCCCCCCGCCATAAAAATCCGAACTTGCGTCAAAGCCCTAAGAGAATGGCGCGAATACGAGGACGCGGTGAGAGATAAGGACCTCGCCCGGGCCCTCCAGTTCTTGAAATCAGTGCAGTTGAATGAGAGTGATTCTCCGGTTTCTTCGATTCCTTCGTCATCGCCGTCGTATTCGGGGGGATGGTTGAGGCCGGAGAGGGATTGGGAGGTTCTGGACACTTGCTTGAATGCGGATGATATGAGGCTCGTTGGGAGCGCTTACAAGTTCTTGCAGGATCGAGGGTTCTTGGAGAATTTCGGAAAATACAGGAATATTGGTGAGGATTTTGCTCTTTCTTTTTGTGTGTAAAATGTATTTTTTTTTAAATGATATTTTGATGGGTTCTTGTTGGTGAGCTTGGTTGTCTTGTTTTTTTTTTTTTATAACTAAAAGAAGCTATCTTTCAATCTTTCTGTAATCTAGTTTTTCACATCTCAATCAACCTCCAGAGCAAAATCAGCCCTTTGATGATTAAAAAATGATGACAGTCCGATCTATTTTGAGATGTTGCTATAAATTTTCAGAAAATGCCAACTATAGGGAAAAATTTTGATTCTACACAAGCCTGTACTACTGTGGCAGTTCATTTATTTTGATATCTACTTTGCCCTTGAATGCGAGGAGGCGAGCACACTGCGTACGCAAGTAACTATACTGATCAAAATCCTGCATCTCATGAAAAGGCCTATTCCGTATGATGTTGCTGTACTTTTCTCTCCAGGAATCCAGACCTTAAGATTGTTCTCTAATCCTGTAGATAGTGTCCACATTTTCCTTTCTGGATGATATTGTGTGTTAGCATCGCAAAACGACATCTTGATGTCTCAAATTATGAAGTTCGCTAGCAGTTAATTCGCGCACTTGTAACAGGTTTTGTTTACCAATTATGTTCTCTGAGATTACCATGTTGTTTGAGTCTATTGCCTTTCTTGCCATCTGGCATCTGAGTAGTTCATTTACCTTAAAGATTGAAAAGAAATATGTGAGGCAGTAAGTACCTGCGGTAATTGTACCACCACTTGTGCACAGTGTGCAAATGGTCATATTGGTGTGGTTCTCGGCTAAGTTTAATCCCATAAATCCACATGAGTATATTATCCAATTCTATTACTTATGATGATTTCTCATTCTTATTCATTGTTTTTGCAGTTCTAGAAGGGCGGAGAGATGTCAGCCCAACAGTTCTAAAGGAATTAACTGGTCTAGAAGGTTATTATTCTCAACCTCTATTGAATAAAACATCATCTTTTAACTTCTTCGAAGTTTCTGGCAAATAATTCTTAATCGTCAATGACCAGGTTAGTTGTCATCGCATTAGTAATATGGACACCTCTATCCACTGACCTTTTTATTAGTTGCTTGCAAGTTCTATAGAACCTTTTCATCTTTTATCATTTTATGGGGGGAAGGCCTAAATATTTTGTTACTCGTGTGTTTTTCTTGAGCTTCTAAACTTTCACCAAAGAAATGGGGTCTTTCTGGAGCCTCTAGAGTCGTGTTGCTCGCATTCCTCGGTGGTGTATCTTTTCTGCTCTCACAAGGAATAGATATACGTCCTAACTTAGCAGCAATATTAGCGTTAGCAATGGGAGATGCAATTTTTCTAGGTGGTAGCTGCCTTGCTCAGATCTTATGCTTCTGGCCTCCATATAGACGCAGAGTTCTTGTTCATGAAGCAGGACATCTTCTTACTGGTGATTCGAACTGTGATTGATTTTAATAGTTATTTCATTGTTGCGTAGAACTAACTGATTTATAGTTTCTTATTTTTCTTATGTTCATGAATATTGCAGCATATTTAATGGGCTGCCCTATTCGTGGTGTGATCTTGGATCCCATTGTGGCTATGCAGATGGGCATCCAAGGCCAGGTATTCTGTCAATTATTGTTGATCATTCGTGAAATGTGATGCAACAATGAAAAGAGGACGCGGTAATTGTTAGCTTAATCAGCGAAATGGTCCTTAAAAGGAATGAATGTACAAAAGGTTCCATGTTTATGTCAATCTATTAAAACTTAAGAGAACTATATAACATGACATAAAGAATGTGTATCCAATGTGCTTTTTATTTCTTTTAGCTGGATATGTTGAGATGACCCATAGAGCTGAGTGAAAGAAGGGAATCCATGCAAGGAACCCAAAACTTTGGATAAGTCTTTGTTGTTGTTGTTGTATCTTTCCAAACTGGCAAAGGGTAATCCATAATGTTTACTTTCTTGATTTAAGATGGCTCTGATCTCTAGATAGATGTGCTATTGGGGCACAAAGATTAAGTTCACTTGCTTGCTATCCATCCATAGCTTACGAAGTGTGAACTGTGAAGTCCTCATATTTTTAATGGTTTTCATCTTGGAACATTCTTCACTTACGCAAGTTACCCAATTTCATTTCATTAAAACTATGTTGTTAGGGCCCAGTTCGCTCTTTGTGCTTCTCCGACCGAAGCTTATTCTGACCACCTATTTGATGAGTGTCATCTTAGATTCTCAATGTTTCCTTTGCAGGCGGGCACTCAATTTTGGGATGAAAAGTTGGAAAACGAGCTCGCAGAAGGTCGTCTGAGTAGTACTGCTTTCGACAGGTATATACATGAGCTTTCATTGGATACAAAATATAGGAAGCATCTCTACCTTGATTATTGGCAGGTAATTTTAACAGTCATCCATTTATTGCTCAGGTACTGCATGGTGCTATTTGCCGGAATTGCAGCTGAAGCCCTTGTTTATGGGGAGGCTGAAGGTGGAGAAAATGATGAAAACTTGTTCAGGAGTATATCTGTTCTCCTAAGACCGCCACTATCAATTTCACAGGTGTATATAATACCCTTCATGCACTAATTTTGAATAATTCCCTGGAAACTCTAGGATTTCCTTCCTACTATTAAATCTATAATTTGCACTTTTCGGTATATTGGTAGATGTCAAATAAGGCACGGTGGTCAGTTATGCAATCGTACAATCTCCTCAAGTATCACAAGCGCGCGCACAGAGCTGCAGTTAAAGCTTTGGAGAGCGGACACAGCCTTGGCGTTGTCATCAGAAGGATAGAAGAAGCCATGTCCTCCCATAGCTGACAGCATATATTTCAAGTTATTTCAAAAGGTTCTATACACAACTATCCTATAATTACTTGGTTTGCCACATTTATTTAAGGTATAAGCTCTAGTGTTTTCAATTTCTCAGGATGAAGGGAGTTGGAGCAATAGCTGCAATTTGTTTTGGTTCAGGCCTAATCCAAATAAGATGTAAACCCAAGTCAGTAAAATTGACAGTGATCGAATTGGGTTTATCAGGTCGTCCGATATCTTATGCGGTTACTGTGATAATTGTGCAGGAATTTGACAACATGTTGACGTTCTTTTTCGATTCATGCCAATGAATAAGGCATCAACTCTGCTTGGTATAAGAGTTTTCAGGTTCGAACGGAACATGAAAGCAGTGGCCTTTGGTTCTGCCAAGGAAAATATTTTTTCTTGAGTCGTAGTGTAGACAAGAGTGAGAAAAATGACTGTATATAGAATGATGTACAGGGTTCACAAGTCAAAGTTGAGTAGAAACTCCGAATATGGGTTTCATGTTGCTGTATATACTTTCACAATTCAAGTACTTATGTATTCGCTTTGTATATGCTTAATAGAATCATCTGATAAGACTTTGCTATTCTTTTTTCAGCAACTTCTCAGCAAATGTGGCATGTTCAAGGCTTATACGATCTCATAATTATTTCGGTGACGCTGACCTCTTATCTCTCAACCATCAATTAGCTTTTTTAGACAACTTGCTTCACTTATACGTTGTGTTTGGTTGAATAATTGATAGCTTTATGTCCGACCAACGTTATTGAACTGTCACCAAGAAACTTTGAAATGAAAAGCAAAACATCTTATTAACAAATCTCACAGATCTAACATTGAGATAAATTGCGAAGTTACAAGAATTCCGTGAAGCAACAAGCATAAACTAGAGACTCATGGAAAGACTGATTATTTTAGATTTCTAAACATGCATCAAACGAACACCAGGATGAAGTAAACTAACAATTTTTTCTACCTTTTTATTTTTTCCCCCTCAATTTTCAAGACAATGTTCTCAACCAAGTACTACCAAGTATTCCTCAGTGTTTTGCATCCTCTTCTTCGCAAAATTTCATATATTGATCAGCATCCATCAAAGATTCTAACTCCCCTGAGTTGCTCATCTTGACCTTCATAATCCAACCTTTGTCATACGGACCAGCATTCACCTGATTTAAGAACCAAACCAAATGCTTCATCACTATAAAGGATTTTAACAAGTAATAAATGCTAAATAAAAACCTGCTATGGTCTATTGAAAGAGACACTTAACTAAAAATATTACAAAATCTATTATGTTTTCAACTCGAGGTGTGTACTTTCGAACTATTAATCAAAAAAATAAAGAAAAGGAAGAAAATAGGCATCGACTCGTGTGGTCCTCATGAAATGCTCTGCCATTGTGCTAAAAGACATTAAAACTTAAACCTAGCATCTCATTGTGAATCCGGAAAATAAAACCTGAAGTTCAGGATGATAGAAATTTCAACTCTTTGTTTCCAAATTTGCTAGCTATTTTTCCTACTGTTGTGATGTACAAACTTGATAGTGCAGCGAAAATGATACAAGTAAAACATTGAAAGCAAGCCTAGATGTAGTCGAAGTTGAAATACTTTGACATGCAGTTAAGAATAGTTAGAATATATTGGTAACGAAAAGAATATGCTGAGAAATTTTAATACACCATATCAACTAGATTGATCAACTCACCAAACCAGGAGAATCGCTCAATTCGCTGTTAACTTCAACAACCTCCCCAGAAACCGGAGAGTAGACATCACTGGTGGCCTTGACACTTTCAACTGCACCAAAACTCTTCCCCTTTTCCACAGAGGTTCCAACATCAGGCAATTCCACATATACTACGTCGCCCAAATGTTCCTAGAAAAGAAACAATTACTTAGGACAGTACACAATGACTTAAAATCATATTGACAAAAGAATTGAAAGCCATTTTGTGCAAATTAATGCACCTTGGAGATACACGGAGTGAGAAACTATAGTTCTATTGAGATGTACAAGGAATACAATTCTAGAAATTTGAATCACATACATAGGAAAAAGGGAAATTGCATAAAGAACTGCCAAAAGAAAAAGATTTAGGAAGCAAAAAAAAATTAAAATTAAAATAAAGAATGAAATGAATTACCTGGGCATGGTCAGTAATTCCTATGGTCGCAGCAGTACCATCAGCTTTGACCCATTCATGACTGTCGGCGTATTTTAAGTCCTTCACGACTGCAGATATATTGAAAGCAAATCAGGTCCATTTTGTAATGAAATATCCATGCCAGAGAAAACACAACTATCATCCAATCGAGAAGTAAAGCAGAAACAAGCAAATGAATTTTAGACCTCCTACCAACTTGAAGCAGAAAACCCGATATAGCATATACTAGATGTTTTGTAGAAAATACATTGTATTGAAATATGGACCTCCGTAAGGGAAAATCCTTCAGTTGTTACTAGACTTAGCATGTGAGACATAAAGAAGAAATGAAGATCCAAATAGCTTAATAAATCAACTGAGCTAATAATTCTCATTCTATAGAAACTAAATTTTGTATTTCTATATGGATGTTTATCAACAAAGACAGGCTTATCACTAGTCCCACTACATGATGTTCAACTACCATCAATATTAGACGAGACTCCAAAACCAGAAAATATGACGAAGAGTGCTTCCTAGAACCAGTCCACGTCTCTGGCGCCTAGTCCAAAAACAGTTACATACAAACAAACTCATATAATTAAGGGATCACATAGGTCTAGAGAGTTAGCCAGTATAATATGCGCAAGATAATTTATGAGTTATCTCTCTACGGGTCAGGATCACCCACCATTCTAAATAATATCTCCTAAGATCTAAAACATGAATTTCTTTACCAACATCATAAAATCAATTTATACGTGACATTTACATTTCGCTTACAAGTATCAGATCTGGAGATTATTTTCAACTATAATAGAAAAAAATTACTGTTAAGAGTATATAATATTTACTCCACCATCTCAATATTAGTGAATTTCATTCTCTCAAATACGTGGCATAGTTAGAATCAACTGGCAATAGACATGTTAGTTTGAACTTTTTTTTTAATGTGAACTAAGGAATTATTGCCAACTCATACATGTATTGGCCATAAATCTATTCAATCAACTCATGCATCAAGACTTTTACACCCTAAAAAAAAACTCAAAGAAAAGGTGATGGAATGATCCAACACCAGCATCAGACCAAGATACCCGAATCCACTAGATGCCCACTTCAAAAAATCAAATCTTTAACTTCAAATTCAACAGATCCATCTAACCCAAACAATCATCAACTGCGATCTGATCAGGAACGCAGTCTTAAGAAACAGAGTAGGAAACAAATTAGGGCTAGGGTCTGTTATTACCAGAGGAGAAGCCCCTGTGGAAGGTGGAGATCTTGAGATAGGAGGCGGCTCTTGAAGCCCACAACAACCTCGACGCCATGAAGATCAAAGATCGCAACTTTTTTTTTTCTTCTGCCTGTGGGCTATATAAAGTTGGCTGTTCTAGTGCTCTCGGTTTATGAAGTTCAATATTATTTTTTATTTTATAAGTAAAGATCTGGAACTCCCCTTGAAAAGGCACCCAACTTCGCACCCAAAGGGGTTGTTAGGTTGGAGTCCATGGGTCTGGTTCAAGTGAAACCTAGTCAGGTTGCAAACTTCATATTTTCATTGAACAAATTTTCAAAACAGACTCAAATCAATTTTTAATTATCAAAATTAGCCTATTTTTTTTTTAAATTACCAAAATTGACTCACTTTATGCCACGTAAGCTTAATCACATTTCCTAATTAGTCGGGGTTGCCACCCCCGACTGTTTAGGGCATTAAAAATCGGGTTTAAAGCTTCTAATTGGGGTTTAACAATCTCCTAAACAGTCAGGGTTGGTAACCCAGACTAATTAGGACATGGGATTAAGCTTACGTGACATAAAGTGAGTCGATTTTGGTTATTAAAAAAAATGGGTAGATTTTAGTAATTAAAACTTGGTTTGAGTCTACGGTGAAAATTTGTTCTATTTTCATATGTACTATAAATAAAAAATAAAATTTTGCCAATATAACCCCTAAAAATTGCAGAATTGCTCTTCAAATCTTCATTTACGTTGGATAAAAATTATAGGAGATGTGTATTAAATTAGAACCATATTTTTAAAGGAAATTTGGGTCATTTGTCATATCATCCCTCTCGGTTTGAAAGTTCAACAATGTTAAACGTGAACGCTTGCTTTAACTCAACATCCAAGAATGTGAAGGTATATTAAAGATTAGTTAAATTTGATGAGTATAAGTCTGAAAATAAGATAGATTTGGAGAGTACATCGGTATGAAGAAAAATTCTTATAAAATGATAAGTGTAAATTAGATTGCTATGTATTTTTCGATTTTTTTGAATTTTGGATGAATCTATTTTGGATGACTTTAAATCTGTTAGTAGTGCTATTGGTGGAGTTTGTCCTCATTGATGTGATGTACCACTAGAAAAAGGTATTAAAAAAAAATCAAAAAATTAATCATCACCTACCCAAAGTTGGCACTTGATTCTCCTTCACCATTTACCTTAATCAGTTACGATGCCTCGCGAGAGGAACTGATCAGATCATTGTATGCAAGTTAGATCAGATGCGCTAGATTATATTTGGGCACCAAGACATCATCAGCATATGACTTCGATAACAACCGGTCGCTGAGCTATACAGTGGCGTAGCCAAGATTATTTTTTGCCCTGAGCGAAAAATAAAGGGATTGTGTCGAGCAAGACGAAGTAGAGGAAGCTGATGTTAGCGATTGTGTTGAGGGGAACACATTGTCGAGAAACTGGCTTGTAATTTGATAGCAACCCTTATATCTTCACATTTTCAGTTTATACTCAAAAAAATTTAGTTGTTTTAAGTTGCATCTCATTGTCATATTCATCCAAATATGTGATAGTTCTGTGCTAAAAGACAACCATAATTAGACAAATTATCTTTATATCCTTGATCCTTAGATTTTATCATAACAATATAGTTTGTGCGGATGAGTGGAATGAAGAGATAGACACTTTACCGCATATAAAAAATAAATTTTCATTTTCTTGGTGGCTCCGCCACTGGAGCTATACAGTGTTCAATGATATCGCATAACACCATTGCATAACACCATTGAATCATTTAATTTATACATATTTTTATTTGTATTTACTATGGAAAGGGCACCATTGAAAATTAGGACAGAATACCGCTTAGGAGGATAACATTATGACATCATTAGTGTAAATAGTTCAATAAGTTGTCTTGAGGCTCCGCTGTGACAAAATATTAGTTATGCCACCGGTGACTCTTGTAACACCTTGAAATATAAGTTAGTGTATGCGCAATATCGCGACGGATATAGACTACGAAAAGATAACCTCATTTGGACTTGGACCAATCTACAAAAGGTAAGAAATTTTACGAGTCTTAGTTTATTATGAAAGAAAATTATTGATTATAAGGAAGTAAAGCGTATTTGTTCCCTCATGTAGTATAGTCCAAGTGCCAATTCACAATCAACAAGATAGAAAATAACGAACAATCAAGAATAAATAACATCGAGATTTACTTGGTTCGGTCGACCAACTTCGACCTACATCCACGGGGCAACAATACGAAAAATTCACTATGTATCATGGAGAATTATAAGAGGAACCATTCAACTATTGTCTCTCAATCTCTCAACCTCATACATAATAAACTCTTATATTTTCTCCAAAATCCACTCCTTACAATCTTTTGAACGGACAAAGACTGCGAAACCCTCTCACAATATTATAATCTTTTGCACGGATAAATACATGAAATCCTTGCCTCTCGCGCAATATTCTTGAATCAGGTTATGCCCTATGCTAACCCTAGATTACAAGAATATTGGTTATCTCTCTTTCTCTTTCACCCAGGTTTTTTTCTTCAACAAATTAGAATATAATATATATATATATATATATATATATATATATATATATATATATATATATATATATATTATGTAAAAAACTTGTGTCAACTTAAGTGGATACGGGAATAGGTGTGTGTCACCAAAGTTTTTAACCACTCATATTGCTAGGGATCCATGTATTTATATAAAAAGGTGTTTTATATTAATAATATGTGTGGCTACAAACTTTGGTGGATATCAACTTAAGTTGATAGGAAGTCTTGCGCTCTCTCTCTCTCTTTCTCTCTATATATATAATATTATATATATATATATATATATATATATATATATAATATATATATATGATATTATATATATTAAGAGAGAGAGAGAGAGAGAGTAGTCTTATGTCAACTTAAGTGGCAGCAAGCTTTTGTCCACCAATAGAAACTTTGGTGCGACCATCCACTTAAGTTGACATAGAATTGCTCTCTCTTTCTATCCATGATGATACCTAGAGATCCCTGCATCATATGAAGAGACTTTTCATCGAGAGAGAGAGAGAGAGAGAAGAGAGAGAAACTTATGTCAACTTTAAGTGGACCATCCACCAAAGTTTCTATCCATTGATGATACCTAGAGATCCGTGCATCATATGAAGAGACTTTTCATCGATAGATAGAAACTTTGCGTGGATGGCTACTTAAGTTGACATAAGTTTTTCTCTCTCTCTCTCTCTCTATATATATATATATATAATATTATATTATATATATATATATATATGTGTGTGTGTGTGTGTGTGTGTGTGTGTGTGTGTGTTCTCTCTTTCTCTCTCTCTATATATATATAGAGAGAGAGAGAGAGAAATGAGTATGCTTGGTACCAAGCATAAATTTTTTGTTTGGTAGTGAGGTAGCACATTCTCTTCCACTAATTCAAGTGGGGGACCACATTCACATCACAATGCCATCTATTCCTCAATAATAATAATAATAATAATAACAAGAGTATCTAAAGATTTACTATTCATGCTATAGTAAATAATACAGTAAATTGCTGTAGCATATACGAGAACTATAGCGTTTTAAAATTATTACTGTAATATTATCGCTGTAACACAGACGGAATGCTGTAGCATTTTAAAAATATTACTATAACATTTACAAAAAACATTTAAAAATAAAATTACTATAGCGGAAATAAAAAAAATGAAGGTCGTGATTTGTACAGTGCACACTAGTAGAATGTAATTGCAACAACGCTTGATCATATTTATATTCAGTAAAACTAGTTATTTGGCGTTGTTGCCAAACACTGAAACACACCTCTAGATAAGCATCAAATAAAAATCCGCTCGGGGGTGGTTCTATCTCAAACCGCAAAAAATAGCTACAGTACAGGGGCCTGTCCGCAATTTACTATCCGCACAAAAACCCCTCTTCGCACTAATAAACCCTAGTTTTCCCCTCCTCTCTCTCTCTCTCTCTCTCTCCGTTCTCCGTTCACCCGCC
>NC_033799.1:1975307-1999242 GCF_001876935.1 Asparagus officinalis | reverse complement strand
CCCGCCGCCGTCGTCTGACACGGTTTTCCGTCAAAGTTCCCTTCCTCTTTACTCTTCTAGAAAATCAATGGCCGAGAATCCCAAAGAAGTTAAAAACTTTAGAGATCTCGGGGTCTGCGAGCAACTCGTCGATGCTTGCGAGAGCAGAGGCTGGGTCGTCCCTTCGAAGATTCAGGCCGAAGCCATCCCTCATGCCCTCGAAGGTTCTAATCCCTCCGTTAGGGTTTAGGATTCACGTGCAAAATCGTAAATTTTTTTTATAATTTATTTTATTTTATTTTATTTTAGGGAGGGATGTGATTGGATTGGCGGAGACTGGGTCGGGGAAAACTGGGGCTTTCGCGTTGCCGATTATTCAAGCTCTTCTCGAGAAACCCCAGCCCTTCTTTGCTTGTGTATTGTCTCCTACGAGGTTTGCGTCTGTCGTAATTATTATTTGTAGTTTTTTTTAATTGCGGCAGTGTTGTTTGAATTTGGTTGTTTACATGTATTTTTTAATATTGCAGGGAGTTGGCCCTTCAAATTTCTGATGAGTTTACTGCATTAGGGGCTGGGATAGGTCTGAAATCTGTGGCGGTAAGCGTTAGGGTTTATCTATAGATATCAATTTTGTTGTCAAGAAGCGATCTTTCTCATGATTTGTTAATACAGTTTACCAGTTTATGAATTCTTAGCATTTTAATGTTGTAGGCTCAAAAAAGATTTTTAACCTGTTGAAGTATTTTTAGTATTCATATATCAGTTGTGAAGCTATTATGGCAAGATCAACAAAATGTCATAGTTTATGAAGAGTGAGGTGTTTGGATCAGCATGAAGACTCTAAATTGGATGGGTCAAGGCGATTCATACTAGTAATAGATGGAAATAACTAAAGATTAGGAATCGTCTTAGGGATTCTGGACATATTGTACGGCTTTAGAAAGAGATGTACATATTATAAATATTTTTGGTTGGGATGTGATTGATTTAGCTTCAGTATATTCTACACAGATACATGTTCTATCAACTATCTTAAGTTAATGACAAAATCTTGACCTTTTCCCAAAATAAAATCTTTTAATTATCACATAGTAAATCATGAATTATTAGTGCACATTGTGTTCTTGGGTTGCACTTTGATATAAGCTAATTTACGCATATTTGACATTAAGTTTCTATATTAAGAAAATTTATCTGATAAAGTTAAAATCTTTTGCAGCTTTTCGGTGGTGTGAGCATGTCGGATCAACAAATTTCAATCGCAAAACGTCCTCATATTTTGGTATGTATTACTTCATGCAATTCTGTCAGACTTACATATCAAAATTTATTGTCTTTTTGCATGTCCATTCTTGCTATATATGTTCTGTATATCTTGAAGGAGTATAATAAATGCCTCTTACATTTTCTTCCCTATGTGGCATTGCCATACTTCTGTAGAATACCTTTTTTCTTCATATTTTGTGGATATTTCTGATTTATGTATATCAAACTTGTGCAATCTTGTACTTTAGCTGACATGAGATGTATTCTTTAACTATGCTTGCCCATCTTGATTCACATTTGGCTAGAGTGCATCATTTCTCATAATTTATATGTTGCTCGGCATGAGACACCAAACCTGTTCTATTATGGCATTTATTTCACCTGCTATTGGAAGATTTGCAGATGAGCTTGTACAACTGTCGACACTATGTATTTTTTTAATCAACATCTTTGTATCGAAGGTCTTTGAGTTATTCATTTACTGTGCCACTTTAAACATGGTCATTTTTTACATAAATAATTTGAATATACAGTTCTCTTAACATGTTTTTCTTTTCATGTAGGTAGCAACTCCTGGGCGTCTTTTCGATCATCTATCAAATACAAAAGGCTTTAACCTTAACATGCTAAAGTTTCTGGTATGAGCTCAATATCCATCATTGGAGTTTCAACGCATTATATTTGGGGGTGTCTTTGTTCAGAATCATAAGTTTATATTCCATACTACTATCCTACCATCTCTGTCACAAATGAGTATTTTCAATAAAATCTTGCTGTATATTATTATTAATCCAGCTGTTATATATTGTAATTTTTTCTGATGGCAGGTTCTGGATGAAGCGGATAGATTGCTTAGCATGGAGTTTGAGAAAGTCATTGATGACATCTTGAAGGTTCTACCTCGAGATCGCCGGACATTCCTTTTTTCAGCTACTATGACTAAAAAGGTGGGCATTAATTTCAATCTAGTTATTCTCTTATTTGCTGTGGTTTAGCATTTACAATTATATGGTTAAAGGTGAAGACACGCATGCACACGGTTAAAGGTGAAGGCAGGCACGCGCGTGCACGCGCACGCACACACAGCTATACATTTGATTTTCCCATTCTACAATGGTTGATGCATGATTCCAATTGTCCACTGCACATATTTGCTTGAGCTGTGCACATATTTGCTTCAGCTGTTCACTGAGTTATAGCAGGATCCGTGTAATTAGTAGTCGTAGCTTTACTGGTACTTATAACCCTAGCTGCTAATCATCACTTTTACCTGAAGACTTACTGAGCTGCAGTTCAATTTTCCCTGGGGTTAATTATTGGTAACAGAAGCTATTTTCATTTAAATGTTGCTTGCATACAATTGTCTTCACTGAGTTATAGCAGGATCCATGTAATTAGTAGTCTTAGCTTTACTGGTACTTATAACCCTAGCTGCTAATCATGACTTTTACCTGAAGACTTACAGAGCTGAAGTTCAATTTTCCTTGGGGTTAATTATTGGTAACGGAAGCTATCTTCATTTAATTGTTGCTTACATACAATTGTCTAATAATTATATTCATGATGATTAATCTTCTAGGGATCTTATTTATTCAAAAAAAATCTTGTTTAAATGGTATATGGACGTCGTTATAGAAATAATGTTCTAAAAAATCTTATTTATTCCATGATGTTTTTCCGCATGCAGAACTTGACAAATGATTAATCTATTGCTTTATCTTTTAGAAAAAGGAAAAGAAATTAGGAGTCACTTATTCTTTGTAATCCATAATTGATTGTATTGTATAGAAGTTTTTCCGCATCGAACATGTGCAATACCCATGCATTATAACGAGTTTATAACCTTATTATCATACCCCTACTGGGGGCTTCTCTAGTTTACCTGGTGGAAATTCGTGTCTGCAGGTAGGAAAACTTCAAAGAGCCTGTCTGAAGAATCCTGTTAAGGTTAGTTCAGCTTTACCTTTTACGTATTCTCCTTTTGGTGATAACTGCAAGAATGTCAACTGACGTTTTGCAATAATTCTTTCAGGTTGAGGCTTCTGCAAAGTATTCCACTGTTGACACCTGCGAGCAAAAGTTCCGATTGGTACCTGCAAAGCATAAGGTTCTTTCTTTACACTGTCTTAGACAGTTCGAAGTACAGTATATGGGAGCGTTTTGCTCTCCAAATATTTCTACTAAATGGCTATTGAGGTTTTCTTTTTGTTATTTCCATTTACTATATCTAATACAAGTGACGGTCAAAAAGTACAACGCTGAAGACGAAAGAAGTTCATTAACAGAAAGTGCAATGCAGAAGAGCCGATGTTCTTCATGCCTGCATGACCTGTGCAATGATGAGTAGATAAGAAATCATCACGGACTGTTAAGAAAACACTCGAACTACTTCGAAATTATGCTTCTGCCCTTCTAGAAGAATTTTTAGTCTATATACTTAATTTAATGTAGGGAATATTGATTACTATTTTCACTTAATGTAGAAAATGAAAATTTTTAAATCAATTTTTTATATGAATTCTATATAATATGGATCATGAAGATAAGCAGCAAGATGTACATGTTAACCTCATATCTTTGTATTTTTTGCATTATCCTCCTTGTCAATTTATTTTATCAAGTTTCATTGCTGCAATATAGAAAAATCTCTTTACCTTTGTTGATGGTCATGCCTGTCTTATCTAATATTTGTGCCAATATTTGCCTCAATTATCTGCTAATTAGTAGCTTAGATAAAATAGCATCATTGTTAACCAGAAAAAATAGGATAGCTATAAACAAGAAATTTCTGATTTGATGTTAACGTTGCACTTTTGATGAAAAATGTGTGGAATCATCTATGTTTAATTTCTTTTTCTCGAGAAAAATGTTGAACAGTGAATATTTCCCAGCATCACACCTCCTTCAAACTGATTTATTATGTTTGACTCTTTTATGCGTCAATCCCTGAGGTAATTTATATTTTCACAGGATTGCTACCTTGTATACATCCTGACTAAGATGACTGGATGTACATCTATGGTTTTCACTCGCACATGTGAAACAACACGAATACTTGCCCTGCAACTCAGGGAACTAGGTTTTAAAGCCATTCCAATCAGTGGTCAGATGACTCAGGTAATATATCTTTTAAAGGATGCTTAGTTGAAAATTTTTAGTGGCTATTTTTCACCTCTTCCATTTCATTTTCAGTTGCAGTGAGATTTTTAACTGTTAAGCACTTAAGCTTATAATTTACAGCAATTTCTCATTTATTTTATGTTTATGTTCACTTTTATTTACAGCAAAAGCGGTTAGGAGCTTTGAACATATTCAAGGCTGGACAGGCTGACATCCTTGTATGCACGGATGTGGCTAGCAGAGGTCTCGACATTCCTTCAGTGGATCTCGTTATTAACTATGATATTCCCAGCAACTCCAAGGTTTGTGGATGTTTTTGTGCTGATCTTTTCTTATCTTTTTCCTTTTCCTTTTTGATTTATAATCCGGTTGAACTCTGTTGGGCATCTATCATCCTGGTTTACTGACATGATTATGTGCAAACGAACCACATTAAAACAATTATCTTGAATATTTTACTGGTCCTGCCATAATTTTTTAGGTGGTATTCTTTTTCCTTAAATTAAACCGTTCGTTTTTTATTGACTGAGTTTGGTTGATGCATGAGATGTAATTATGATGTTCCTTTTACGTCTTTTTAACATCTGAAGTGTAGTTTTTATAAAAAGCAAGTTCGTGGAGGTTTTTATCCAAGTGAAGAACAATCATGGTAGTTTCAGAATTTTAAGCCATGGTATTGACTTATTATTTTTAGTGTTTTAACCAGGCTTTGTTTATGATCACTCAATCAATAAGTCATTCTCCTGAGATGATTAGTCTACGACTCTAGGTGCAACATCTGACTGTAATTAGCTTGCTATTTGTTAATGAACTTTTGTTTTCAGCGTTATATTTTTTGACCAAGTATTGTTTGTATTATATATAGGATTATTTCCATCGTATTGGGAGAACAGCTCGTGCAGGCCGATCTGGGATTGCTGTTTCGTTAGTCAATCAATACGATGCTGAATGGTATCTGCAAATTGAGAAGCTTCTCAGTAAGCATCATTACGTCCTCTTCATCTTTCAACAATAGAGATAGCCGCACTGGACCAGATAATAATACCTGCATAAATCTTTGTATTGTAGATAAGAAGCTGCCAGAATTCGATTCTAAGGAGGAGGAAGTTCTTATGCTTTCGGAGTCGGTGTCCGAGGCAAAAAGGCGAGCCATTATGGTATATACTTCTCTCTTCAATATCTTATTTATAAGGATTAATTGCAGATATGCCCCCTTAAACTATCTTATTAGTACTTAACCCCAAACTTCAGACAATGTTTCATTTTTACCCTCAATTTGGAGGAAAATTTAGTTTTTTTTCCTTTTCAGTTAAACTATGAACAGAAAAGGTGACATATCATTATGTGATTCCCACATGACTGCTGTGGGAGAAATAATGCAGCAAGAGATCTGGGTGTGAGTGCTAAATTAATAAAATAGTATAGGGCTTACTAAATGACTACTTCCCAGCGTTAGGGGGATTATCAACTGTTAACCCTGCTCAGAAATTGTTTATTATTTATGTGTTGGAGCAATTTTTTTTTTGCTAATTATGCTCTTCATTTTATTTTTATGTAGGCCGCCAAGGAAAGTTCAGGAAACAAGAGGAGGAGAAAAGGAGGGGATGACGATGGTGACGAGGATGGTGAAACATATGCAAATTACCAAAAGAAATCAAACTCGTTCAAGAAGAAATCAAGGAGATGATCTTTTTGCTGGCAGTTTTAATTGAATGCCCAAATTTTGTTTTGTATTGTGATCGGGTGTAAGGGAGAGTTAATGTCTGAGTTTATCAGAATGTATTCTTTTTGGTTCTTTGGATACCAAGGATTCAAAACAATTCGTATACCCCACCCACACCTTTCATAATTGCATATTTACCCGCACATCTTCATAATTGCAAACGTACCTCCAAATCTTCAATTTTGAGTTGGTCTTTTCAACAGTGCTAGTAGCGCTAGGGCCAACTTATCCAAGTTACCAAACGCCCCTCTCGCATTGTGAAACTTGTGAATAAGCCCCAAGCGAGGATCTTTCGACAAAGATGATAGTTTCCTGGCACAAGATGCAATTTGTGGTACGCAAGTGGCAAAATGGGAAAACTTTGTGGTAGTTAATTGCAAATTTAGCCTTTTCTTTGTGCGAAGTCATGCCTTCGGCTTAAGAGCATGGGCAGCGAGCTCTCATCTCCGCTCTCAAGTCCGACGTGGCCTCGGTCTCCGAAAAATCCCCTTCCAACAGCCTCCGAAGCCCTCCCAAGCTTCGCTCTCAGGTCCGACGTGGCGGCCACCAGCTTCGGAGCTCCCAAGCGCTCCACAAATTTGTGGAGCGCTTGGGAGCTCCGAAGCTGGTGGCCGCCACGTCGGACCTGAGAGCGAAGCTTGGGAGGGCTTCGGAGGCTGTTGGAAGGGGATTTTTCGGAGACCGAGGCCACGTCGGACTTGAGAGCGGAGATGAGAGCTCGCTGCCCATGCTCTTAAAGGGGATGAGAGTAGCGCGGTGGATCCAAAGCATGTTAGTAGCGTTGTTCGTCTCTTGAAATTTGCCATAGATACATATATTGAGCTATGGGTTTGGTACTGTGAACTACAGACTAAAAATTTATTGGTCTTAAATGTATGTATGTATGCATGTGTGCGTATATACACTTACACACATATAAATGAATATTTGACAATCAACGTGAACTAAGCACTTAAAAATTATTTGGTTGGAGGGAAGATGTTCGTGAGGAAAGGTACAATGAGATGAAGCGATATAAATCCTTTTAAAACCTTCATATTTGGAGGACAGAAAAAGGGAGATTCTTCTCTTGACTTGAGTCCTTTTGTCCTTCTAATTTGGAGGAATTTTTCACCGACTTTTTAATTTGTTTTAGGCTTTTTAATTCATTTTAGATTATCCTTCTGTTACCCCTACCTCACCTCACTGAAAACTTCCTACCAAACACAAATCCATATTGTGTCTATAGCCTCGCCTCACCTTCCCTCCTCATCAAACTAAGCAGTAGAACGAAGAGAATGTACTTGGCAAGAGCGAAGGGATGCTTGGTACTTCTCCCTGCGTTCTTGGTTGTAGTAGCATGAAAAAGATTACCTTTCGCTTCCTTGGAAAACATCATACATTTGCTTATATTCACAGAGAGCCTGAAAATTTTGATTTTTTTTTAATTTCCTCTGCCAAAGCACATACACACTGCTTTTATGTATAACTAATTTTACAAGAGCATATAAAGAAACACCCTACGAAATTAGGCATCTGGCCTAATTGCAATAAGAATGGGAAAAGTTCAAAAAAAAAAAAAAAAAAGAATTGTTGGCCCAATTGCACAGAATGATATGATCAAAAATTGCGAGAATCTTAATCTTGAATCAAAGGTTGTCGTTAAGCCATTTCAGCACTCCGTTTGCAGCAGACCTGCAAAAATAACCATCACTCATTGATCCAGCACTCTTAACAGCATACTAGTAACTTTCAAATGACTAACAAAAGTACTTCAGAAATCAGAATTTACTAACTGGTTTCTTCAAAAAGTAGTTCAAAATGTTCTATAGATCAGTATTTACCCAGCCAAGTCTTTTAGCTGCTTCCACAAGTCATTTTCTTCCTTAGGCTTTTCAGGATCTTCTTTCTCGACGTTCGTTTGACTTTCTGCTCTTTTAACTGCAGAAAAAACAGAATATAACACAATCAGACAACTGGGAATAATCACTGTACCCATTGGTGAATTCTTTTCACGATACACTAGTGCTAAGTCAAGAGGGGCATATAAGTTACTAGGAATAATGCATTATCCTAAATTACGGGGCACAGGTTCTTACTTTGTGGTTCGGTGTTGTGACGAGGACGTACGCGTGTCACTGACTTATCGTTCAAATATGCAAGTTCTTCAAGAAGTTCACGTTCTTTTCCACTGCAGGAGGAAGTAAGGGGAAACAAAATTAAGAGAAGAACTTTGATGGGCTATCACAAGTAGGATATTTCAAGTTGGACGAAATTATCAAGGTAGAAGCTAAAGTTTCAACAAATATCATTCAAATTAAGAGAAACTAATATGTTTACCAATCATAGACTTCAAAGCAACTAATATGTTTATTAGTCCCTTAATATTTAATTTTTGCAATTAGTCCCTCAAATTATTGAAATTGCGATAAGGTCCCCAATTCTTATAACTTGCGACTGCCAATCTTGATCAGAGAGGTCAATTCGAAACAACTTAAAAGGATAGAGGAATCTAATAGCAACTTCAATGATTTGAGGTACTAATTTCGATGCAAAGGAATTGAAGGATCTAATAGCAATTTCAGTGATTAGAGGGACTGATTTTTAAATACTAAAGATATCAAGGACTAATATTAAAAGAACCCAATGTTTGATATTTGGCAATGGGACGATCTGTAGCACACCTGATACGTTTTGGTATAGAGACCTTAATAGTGAACAAATGATCACCACGTATAGATGGCTTGTTTAGTTTCGGGACACCTCGCTTTGCTAGAACAACCACGTCCCCAGGTTGAGTACCAGGTGGTATTTGAAGTTCACTAGATCCATCAACTGTCTTCACCTGTTTAATTCAAGCTTTTGCAACAAATAAAAATCAATAGGATTACAACATAAAAAAACTTAAAGTGACAATTGGAATTAGACAGAGAGGGACTGAAAACTAGAGTTGACTCCCATATGTGAACTTTGTCATCAAAGAGCTTTTTTCCATGGAAAAACTATCAACTGCAAATAAATTAAAGTAAGCAATTTGGTAAAAGGAGGGAGCTTCCCTCTTAAAAGTGCAAGGCTTAACTGCATATGGATTGATGAAATGAAGTCATTGTATGGGAAATTACCTTAAAATTGTCACCCCAGGAAGATGTTTATTAAAAATAGGCTTCTTTGCACATAAATACCCTATAGTTTCACATAAAATCACTTACATACACTAAGTTGCATAACGGAGCAAATATATACCATGAGTTATCCACCGTCTGAATTTGATAAACACAGTTAAAATTTACCGAAAAGGACGAGATTGCTTTCTTTGAAAATAACCCCCCATATCAGGTAAAGTTGTAATTAATACAATCAATGAGGGTAAATGGCATTTAAAATAGACATGTGACTAGCACGTGGGAATATTTAAAAAAATATTCCCACTGCTGGTTAACAGAAGGTAGCAACCTGCACATTTTTCACAAGTCAGCATATATATTTGCTGTGTGTTGTAACTTAGGGTATACAAGTGCTTTTTTGTGAAACTATAGGGTATTTATCTGCAATTAAGCCTAAAATAACATGCATGTATTCAATTGACAATTCTTACAAAAAAGACTGCTGGTACGATTTTAAATTAAAGGGTGCACAATTATGCTATGATATCACTCCTGCAGTTTCAGTGTACAATTAAGACATTTGTTTGTCAAATTAAAAGGATGGAAGTTACAAATCTATGGAGTGATAGATGGCCTTCATTGTACCACTTAAAGCTTATGTGTCAAGAACTCTAGCAACTGCAGTGATAGGTATGAAACAATAAACCATGTTGAAGGATGGGCTGGTTCAGATTTTCCATGTATACAAGTGAAGAAAGAAAAGGAGAAGTCAGCATTTCACCTTAACAACCGAACCCAAGATCGCTTCAATGTAGTCTATGGAAACAGTTGAACGTAAATTGATGCCATCTCTTTGTATCTCTGGTATCTCTTCCACCTCAAGGCACACATAAAGATCTCCTGGAGGTCCCCTAGCATCAAAACCATGAGAAGTGTTTTAAATGAATATGAAGTGATCAATAGTTAGTATTAGAATCAAATATCTAAATTATGTACAATAATAAGATCATAAGGACACAATGATTTTACTGAAGGAAAGAATGCAGATATCTTCTTAACCATGAAAGAGATGCAATTTACTTTTTACCAACTGTTAAACTTTAATATAGGAAACAAGTGGCAGCACCATCTAAAATTAAGCAGGACAAACATACGAAGTAGCTTTGCAAACTGTATTGGTTGAGAACAAAAATGAAAGTTGAAATGTACTAAGCCTGTAAAGGACTAGATAAACATGACCAAGATACACCTTTCATGCTAATTCAATGAATGATAAG
This sequence comes from Asparagus officinalis, assembly GCF_001876935.1. Lineage (NCBI taxonomy): Eukaryota > Viridiplantae > Streptophyta > Magnoliopsida > Asparagales > Asparagaceae > Asparagus > Asparagus officinalis. The sequence continues at coordinate 1,988,794 of NC_033799.1, read as the reverse complement.
GACAAGCTGATGCAAAGAATTATTTGTAGACAGTTTTTATTTAAAAATGACTGATAAGAGAAATTTCTAAACACATGAATATAACAAGGATGCTATGAGAGAAATTAAGAAAAGCCTAACTGAACTCAAACTTGAGTGTGTATATATTTTGATATGTAGCAGAGATAACTGCATCTTTTAAATTTATAGAAACAGAACTCAAGTTAAGTACTTGCGAATTTTCAAGTTACTAACATACCCTTTAGGTCCAGCATCACCTTCACCCCGAACACGAAGTGTGCTCCCTTTACTAACACCAGGAGGTATTTTCACTTTAATATCTTTTTTGACACGAATTCTCCCTTCACCAGCACACTTCCGACAATACTCGGAAATGATTTCACCTTCACCAACACAAGTTGGACATACAGATACCTATAGACAAAAGAAGGATAGAAGTTGTTCAAGAGCCAGAAAAATAGTTATATTATCAAAACAGCAAGTCTGGTTATTACAACTATGAGAGGCATAATGTTAGAGCAGAAAACATAATCCAACACCACGAAATATGCATCATTCTCGGCAATCTATCCTTCATTTTATCCAATAACACTATCATAGTCATAGGAATATACAAAAATAATTCATAATAATGTCTTGTTAACAATCTTTCATTTAACGCTGTTCTTGGTACAAATCAATACTCCAATTTCGCAAAATACAAGAATAACAGGGCATCTGTCTGTAATCTGTATTGAACCAGTGTCTGCAATCATTACCAGCAAACAACCTAAAGAAATAGCACGAAGACAACTTACAACTAGAATTCAGCAAACTTTTGATTGAAATTTCCAGATAAAGTAAATAGCACTGTGTAGAACCTGTGAGAAGGTCCTTTACCTATCATCATGTTCAGGTGACTCCAGTGTTTTAAAAAGCGGCCTAGGTGGACGGCTAGACGGATGCGGACCAATTTCTGCCTAGATTTGGCTAGAGCGGCCGGCCCGCCTAGGCGGCCCACCTAGGGCTAGGCGGTCCGCTTAGGCGGGCCGCCTAGTTTTAGAAAAGAAAATAAAAAAAACCAAAAAAACCCAACCCAATCAAGCCCAAATACTAAAACCCGAACCCAAAACCCAAACCCAACCCGTTACTTAAGCCGATGGAGCACGATACGTCGTTTGTGTTGAACCGAAGCTGAACATTTCTCTTGTTCTTCTTCCTCAACGACATCAGCTCCCATAAGAAAGAACGTCTTTATCATTTCATCATCGCTAGAGCTAGATGAGCTAGACATTTTATTCTGGGAGATGATGGGTTGAGGAGAGAAGCCGTCGAATTTTATAGGCATCAGTCGGTTGACGGTCAAAGTTTGCGATACCTCGAACTTCGTGCCCAACCTCGAAGACCGCAGGTTACCTCGAAGATCGTGTACGAAGACCGTGTGCGTTCCCTCGAAGACCGCGGGTTACCTCGAAGACCGTGTGCGTTCCCTCGAAGACCGCGGGTTATCTCGAAGACCGTGTGCGTTCCCTCGAAGACCGTGGGATACCTCGAAGAGCGTGTGCGCTCCCTCGAAGACCGTGGGTTACCTCGAATTTTGTGTGCGCTCCCTCGAAGGCCGTATCCAACGGTTAGAAATAAAATACAAGAGGTTTAAATATAATTAAAAGTAATGAGTAAAATATTAAAATAGAAGAGGGTTTTTTTTGATATTGTTGGCGCTCCTAACTAGGAGCTTGTTGGAGCTCCATAAAAGAAAGAGTGCCTCCCAAGACATAATTTATTAATTTTTTTATTCTAGATGGCTTGAGAGCTCTTGAGAGCATGCTGACTAGGACTCCCAACTGGGAGCTTGCTGCACTTGCTCTAAGTTCATTGAAGCCCTCATCCTCCTCTGAAGCTCCCCACTGCAGAGGATCGCCACAAGCTGGCTGCTGTCTGTTGCTCTCCAACAGTGAAGATTCCTTCTCCGATTTTTATAATGGATAACCCATCAAGAGCTTATAATCACCTTTGGAGCTCTTGAAGAAAATCCTCTACGATTGTCCCCCCATGGCTTGGTGAGTTCTCTTCACCTCTCTCTTTTCTTTCAATTCTTCTAAAAATTTTGATTTTTTAAGATTGCCCATGTTGTTAGATTGGGCAAAGGTTTGCTATTATATAAAGGGTCTGTATACTGTAGCCAGCTTTCCTACTTTTAACCTTTCCTGCGAGTTTTGGGAAAGTAATAGGGGATGGTTTTGATATTTGTTGATTCTGATTTTATGTGAGTGTTCTAAAAGAGAAGCCCACTTCTTGATACTTCATAAATTGATAAGCCTCTCCCTCTTCATCTCTTTAAGAATCTCCTTCTTATCTTTCCTTTCTTCTGAATTTTTTGTAGTATGAAACTCTTTTTTTAATTTTTCATGATTCATTGCCTTGATTACTGGGTTTCTTCCTTTTAGTCCTTCCCACCATCCTGCAAACTTGTACTTTTTGTTATCATGGTCTTAAAATGGATAAAATCAATGATATTTATCATGCAATTCAGGTAAATTTCTTTTCTCTTTGATTAGTGGTCTTATGTTTTCCGACTTTGTATTCCTTGTTGGGGTTTGATACCAATTTGTTGTATTTGAGACTATTTGCTTTACTCTGTTAACTATTATGTATTGGTGAATAATTTTTCTTTGCAGAACTCTTCTTATGATCTCAAATAATACCGCCATGTCGAATTAAGGACCGCTTAGTGCATATACAAAATCTTTTTCAGAGACTTTACTATATGCTACAGTGGCATTGCATATGTGCATATACACGTCTATGTAGTAAATTAGATAGAATATAACCAAATCCCCATCTTAATTGTTTGGAAGGTTCCTGTGTCAAACACTTACAGTTACAGAATGTGGACATAAACACATGACATCTGAGTTCTGCAATTTCCCCCCTACTCCTTAGGGGAGCAAGCATTTTTCTTATTATTTGCTCTCTTAGGTGCTGGAAAATATAGCATTTTGTTTTTCCTATTGTCTTCTTGCTTATTGTGAAAGCCATTTACTCAAAGGCAAATGCCTATTATACCTTGAATTCCTCTTAAATCATCGTTTCTTCTTCATTCTGACTGGTGTATATTTTCCTGTGCTCGAAAGCGTTGGTTTCACATTCTTTTTCTCATAAGGCATGAAGGTAAATTGTTCATGGCCTTTTCTAATCCATTGATTTATTTCTGTTTCTTGCTTGCTTGTTACTGGCATCAGACCTTTAGGCATTTTATTTTGAATCAAAATGGACAAAACATAAGATTTGTCACGGAAAAAACTGTTTTTTTATTTGCATACATTTTATGATGGTGGTAAACTATTCACCAAACTTTCCAACAATGCTTTTCTGTGTGCTTCTCTCCGTGAACTATGGGCAAAGTTAGTCGTAGTATGTAACTTAATTTTCTTTCATATATTCATTCCTTTGTTGCATTCACTGCCCTCATAAACTTGTTTTGCTTGGAGCTGAAAATTTTGCATCTTTGCTGTTTCCCACCATTATCACCACGTACACAGACACAAAGACATACACACCCACCCCCACAAAAAAGGGATTTTATTTTACCCTTCAAAAGTATCTTCATCTTCAATGCATGGACGTTTCAGAGCGTGTTTCCTTATCTTTTTATGAATACTAGAAGTTATAGTTCATTTTTCAATGTCTGTTCTCTCTGGTATCAGAAAATAATTTACTTCATATAATTCTCCTCCTCCAACTTTGCACAAAAATACAGAATTCCCAAAAAACTATTGTATCTTAGTTCCTTTTATACTTAATTCTCGTTCTAGGTTTCATTTAGCATTAAAATTTACAAGAGTTCAACACTTAAAGTGTAGGCCTAGTATATAACCAGCATGAGGAGGCACTCTGATATAAGAGGGAACCAATCGAGCTCAACACAATCTCAAGAATCAGCATTGGACATGGAAAGAAACATATGTGGCTGCCCAAATCTTCAATCTAGCCCATCTCTTCAACCTTATGCATCGGCTGGTCAACATCCTGAGAGCAATGCTGCGTATTTTTCATGGCCAACCTCTACTCTATTGCATGGTGCAGCTGAAGGCCGAGCAAACTATTTTATGAACCTTCAGAAGGGAGTACTGCCGGGAAATCTTGGAAGGTTGCCAACAGGACAGCAAGCCACGACATTGCTTGATTTGATGACTATAAGAGCGTTCCATAGCAAGATTTTGCGTCGTTTTAGTCTTGGAACAGCGATAGGGTTTCGAATAAGGAAGGGCACTTTGACTGATATACCGGCCATTCTTGTTTTTGTTGCGAGGAAGGTTAATCGGAAATGGCTTAACAATGCCCAATGCTTGCCTACTGCCCTCGAGGTAGCACCAATTTTTTATTTCGAATTGTAAGCCATTCTTCATTTCTACTAATTATTTATATGAATGATGATGGCAAAAAAGATAGACCAGGAGAAAAATAAAGCAAAAATACATGTTTGTCTTTGCCTATAGCAAAAGCGGATAAACTTATGTTCAACTTGCCAAATACTTGAGAACATAATTAATCACCTTTTGGTACTGCCACTTTTCTCTATCCTATGGTTAAAATATTACCTATGCTGATTTAGTTATTTTGTTTTCTCTTTATTTCGGAATAGGGCCCGGGGGGTGTGTGGTGCGATGTAGATGTTGTAGAGTTCTCATACTACGGAGCACCAGCACAGACTCCTAAAGAACAACTGTACACTGAGCTTGTGGATGGCTTACGTGGTAGCGATCCATGTATAGGTTCAGGTTCTCAGGTAATTTTGAAATCTTACGTATAATTCTTGTATGGATATCCTCTCTCTAGTATAACTTGAGATCTACATGAATTGTCAATAATATCTATACTGCATTGCCCGTTAGTTAAAGTTGATAAATCAGTGGCATTGGATTATTCTGCATGTATTGATGGGTACAAGTTACAACTTTTTCGTATGGCCAGTTTTACATGCTGGTTCATAGTAAGGTTACAATTTTTTTGTGCGAATAACAGTTGCTTGCCACCATTTTTAACTGACTGGAGATTCACCAAGTAAAAGTCTTTTAACACCTGTAAAATGTGAACATGCACAAGTAAGTTCTTTCCTCATGATCCTGAACAGATCAGGCCTTATAATATCTTTGAATCACAAATATACCCATCTAGGCCCTTTTTTGCTTGTTTGTTAGTTTGTTGCAGTCTAACTCCTTCAATTTCCAACTCTTACAACTTTGCTTTTAAATATAGGTGGCTAGTCAAGAAACTTATGGAACCTTAGGTGCCATTGTCAAGAGTCGAACAGGGAACAAACAAGTTGGTTTTCTTACAAACAGGCATGTGGCAGTTGATTTGGATTATCCTAACCAGAAGATGTTTCATCCTTTGCCATCCAACCTCGGACCTGGAGTTTATCTCGGTGCTGTTGAAAGGGCAACATCTTTTATTACCGATGATCTCTGGTATGGTATTTATGCTGGAACAAACCCAGGTGACGCCCTATATCATCTTATAAAATAATAATAATGGTAGATGGCATCCAAAATAAAAGAGAAAAATTACAATACCATCTCCATTAAATCTGAATTTAGAACCTATGGCATGTTTCAGTTTTTAGAATTGACTGAAAACTGCTATTTTCTGAAGTAACAGCTTCGTTCATGTCATGATAGTTCATGCATGATCAAATTCCATCTGTTTCTAGTGGCTTACGTATTTAGAGGAAAAGTAGTGAGATTTTGGAGGGGTATTTTTTATTCATTCCTATTATGCTTTAGTTGAAAGCAATAAATTGATTTGGGTGAAGTTATGGAGTTTGCCCTACTATAGGAAAAGCGTCCTAGAGGTCTCAACATACTTGGATCCTATTAAATGCTTCCCTAGAATTGAAACTGTAGGCAGTAATAGATTACAGTTTAATTAACTAGTTCAAATTTCCTTATAATTTATAAATTCATCCCTCTAATAATTTTACCTTTATCCTCGTTGCCACCACCACCACCACCACCACCACTGCAATATTTTAGCCACGTGAGAATGCAAGTATACTGACATTATCAAATAATGCATAATCTATTATGGTGCAAAATCTATCAAGTTTAACCATCTGTTTCAATCTCATGGGGTTTCTCCTATTTAACATATCGAAAAATCCGTTGATCCAAAAACATATATTTTGCCTTTGATCCACATGAAGAGACCTTTGTTCGAGCTGATGGAGCATTCATCCCTTTTGCTGATGACTTTGACATGTCCACTGTCACCACTTTAGTGAAAGGAGTCGGCGAGATTGGAGATATTAAAGTCATAGACTTACAATCTCCAATCAATAGCCTTGTTGGGAGGCAAGTTGTGAAAGTTGGAAGAAGCTCAGGTCTCACTACTGGAACTGTAATGGCTTATGCTCTCGAATACAATGATGAGAAAGGGATATGTTTCTTTACTGATTACCTCGTTGTGGGAGAGAACCATGAGACTTTTGATCTTGAAGGTGATAGTGGAAGTCTTATTGTTTTAACTTCGCAAGATGATGAGAAGCCTCAGCCAATAGGGATTATATGGGGCGGTACAGCGAATCGAGGGAGGTTGAAGCTTAAAAGTGGTCACAGTCCAGAGAATTGGACTAGTGGAGTTGATCTTGGTCGCCTTATTGATCTTTTGGAGCTGGATATTATCACAACCAATGAAGGGCTTCAAGGTTTTTTCTTTCTTAATTTACTCAAAAGTTTCTCACAGTTGATCTAAGAATTGATTATGAACTTCTTTTAGCTGAATGTTGCAAACTATATTAAAATTCATGAAAATTGAGGGATCTTTGCATGCCATGAAGAATAAATATGCAACAGATAACTATAATGATTAATTATATATTTTTTTCACTGGTCTAATAACATTCAGTAATCTATTCTTTCAATATAATTTCATTAAGTATGTTATTTTGAATTGTATCTTTTCATGAAAAGAATTGCCATATATTTATCTGGAATTTTCCAATTCCAGATGAAAACTTTGCCCGATATCCATGAAATTCGCCGACCCTTTTTCCTTTAAAAAGAGTAAATGCTGAAGTAAAGCGAGTAGGCTATTATTTTGATTTTAAGGCAGGGCATTCCTATATCCCATTCATCCTGATATCATGTTGATTATCGACAGTGGTCTTTTTCTAATTTTTATACCTTCATTATTGCCTTCAATCGTTACTCCCTTCTCATTTTCTGTAATTTTCATATTCTTGATTTCTCCAAGACGTTCCTTTAAATTTTCATAATTATAGAGGCAATTCAAGAACAACGAATGGCTTTAGCTGCTGCTGACTCAACTGTTGGAGAATCGTCCCCTAATTTATGCCCTCTGGAGAAGGAAAACACGGAAGAAACTTACGAGCCTCTAGGCATCAACATCCAAGAACTTCCTCGTGATGTAGCTGCTAACGGTGCAGGCTCTCATATGGAGTTTCAAATGGATGCGGTTGATGTCAATAACAAAGTTGAAGAGCATAGTTTTATCAGTATGTCTCCAGTTCATCGAAGTCAAGAAGAGAACCCTGAGCTGAAGAATCTATCGACATTGAAGAATTCAGATGACGAGGAAGAAAACCTGTGCGTTTCTTTGAGGCTGGGGGACCGAGAGCCTAAAAGGCAGCGGTCCGAGCCTCCTCCAGTGTAGGCAGTGATTCACCGAAACGAAGAGCTCATTATGAAAAATACGAGGGTTGGAGCATTCTGAGGTCAGTAATTTAAACGGTTTGATAGTTTCTTTTGAACTTCTGACTATGTTTAGAGTGGATCTTGTTTATCCTTTTGTACATTAAAGTTCAGAAGAATGAGAGAAGTATATCTAACTTGGGATCATAGGCTATTCTTTGCTTGAAACTCTTTTGTTATGTTCATCAAGTTGCTGATTTGTTGTGTTTATGTTCTTCTTTGGAGTCTTTGGTTTAAAATTGAGATGTCAGTTTATAATACATGCGGAGTAATTTGGATCAACTTGCCAATGGGTTTTAAAGCTATACGTGTTTAAGAGGAGGGTTCATGGTAAAAGACGAGGGCACGTGCCAAAAACCAACATGATGGTCCCTTTCTTAGGATTTGGAACTTGTATAATAATGTAGCAAAAATTAAAATGTTATGACGGATTTGTGAGCATATGCTAAGGTATACGATAAGAAATCGAATACATCTCTATGGGGGTGGGGTTAGATAAATTGAGAATAAAATAAGAAAGAATCGACTGAGATGATTTGGTCAGGAAAATGACGTCGCCAAGCGCACCAGTTTGGAATTGAAGCAAAGTGGCTACTGAAGAACTCATCATCGACTTATGATTGGAGCCAAGTGCTAGAAAACATTTGATTTTCTTATGTAAATAATGTAAGGCGTGTGCTTCTTCTTCTTCTTTTTTACTCCTCTTTTTCTCCTTTTATTATGAGAGCGCAGCTCAAAATAAAAAGGTTTTGGCTCTCCTATATATTTATGACAATATAGCTAATAATTGCGCCTGCGACCTTTAAGAATTTCCCCTTTTATGTCTCACAAAATGTTTGTCGGCTGGTACGTGTTTATTGCTAATGATTAGGTTTACCTTCTAGAACCACAAAAAATATCATAAAATTTCCCAAATTTGTCGGCCAACACAAAAATCCCGACTGTAATTACTTTTTGACTTGAATTAAAAGAAGAATAAAGGTTAGGCACCATTAATTAGTTTTTTTTTTTTGTGGTTACAATTTACAAAGGCAGCCTACCAATATCAATTATTATATACTTAATCAATTAAGTGATTTTGGTGATTGAGAGAAATTCGCAAAGTGAAGCATCAAAGTAATGGAAATGCATGCGTAAAGCCTATAACCTTAGGCACTTAGAAGAGACATCCATTGGACTACTTGGCCAACATAATCATAGTGAGAAGAAAAATGATATATATATGGGTTACAATATTAGAAGTGATCTCTTGCTTTTTGTAAAGATAATTATTGTTAATGTCATCCCAATTAGTGTATCTTTGACATTGATTAACAACAAGCTTATACGAGAGAACATGTTATGTCAAATAAACCCAAACATAAATCAGTATATAGACAGAAAATATTACATGTCAAGAAAGTTGAGTATAATCGTATCTAGAAATTTCCATAATGGATGTGTATGAAAATATTACACGTCAAGAAAGACCCAAAAGTCTACTAAGATTGATTGCGTCAAAAGAATATTGTAAGCTTACATGATGATAATTCTAATCAGCTTGTTATGGGGTTTTATTAACGAGTATAATCTTGTTTGGGGGTTCTAATTACACAGTTTGATCTTTGCTTTAATTCTTTGAATTTTACGGCCATCCCAAACAATTTACTAGTAATTCATTTTCAAGGAAACGCTTCACTGTTTTTTTTAGAAAAAGACTAATGTACATCTTTGCTCCAATCTATTCTAACCAATGAAATCAAATGCGGTTCATTTTAATTGATAACCAAACATCCTTAAACATCATGATGTGGGCAACATGTACAATAAATGAAAAGAAAATTATTTTCCAATGCGTCAACGGATTGGAAAAAATGAAATAGTAACTTTCCTCCAATAATGTACATTTCCATACTATTACAGTACCTAAAGTCAAATGATACTAAGAGTGTCATTTTCTTGATTGCACCAAAATCACATGGAGGGTGAGGTGAGAGGTCATGAGCTACAAGAAGACATGTTGATGGAAAACAATACATATATAATATCACAATTAAGATACCAACATGAAGATCTTATAAAAATCTTTTGTTAGGAGCTAGATTCTAAGGCCTTTGTATATTTTGCATTGGCTTTTGGAGGCAAGTGAGGATTAATGCACATGGTGATGAGAGTTAAGTATAATTTTTGTATCATCCACATTATTGCTTTTCTCCTACCACATGCCCATGTATGTCCTAAGCTAGACACACAAATAGAAGAGCATGATATGTTATGTGTGTATGGCCTCACTCATGTTTAATGCGAATATGAAAAAAAAAAACTATCGTCTTATTCGTATGTGATTATGATATTTTCGTCCATAATATAAGATATGAATCAATCATGATAAAATTATTATGTGGCTCAAATGATTGCCTTCATATTATTATTATTATTAATTTCTTCATCTTTCTCATGCAGATCGATAAAGGTGACTATCTTGTATTTTGAACATGAAATGAGATTGTAATCAATTATTGAATGTGAAAAGTTGGGAGACAGAATTAATATATATGGTATTTGCTTCTATAAATTAAGCAGGATAATACAAATTAGCTCTTTTTTTGTCTGTACTACCACTATTATAATACTAGCATATGAAAGCTTTAAATTGAGGGGCTTTTGCCTTTAAAGCTTGGGTTGATACCTTGGTATTTCCATCATCATTCACAAAATTGAAGACACGGGTTGATAAAGAATTAATATTTTTCCGAGAAAAATTCATGTGTAACCTTCTAAGCTTTCACAAAATATATAAAAGTTTTCAAGAAGAAAATAATGGCCTTATAAACCTGAAAAAAGATTGCTATGAGCTGGTTTTGACAGCAAGAATTTGCATAACTTGGACAATATATATTAAGTAGAATCGAGATAGCATTAATTTATTTAGACATGTATAAATGTGTCAAAATTTCTTGATGATAATCCCAAATGGTTAATTAAGTAAAGTGTATAATCGATCATAGTTAAGATCAATTAATTTTTTGTAAATATAAAGCCCAAGTTTAGTTCTATGTCTGATAAAAAATACAGAATAATAAATTTTCATTTACTGGGTTGCTTTGCTTGCCTTAACTTGAAATATAGTGTATATTATTTTGTGGAAAATATTCAAAATCCAGAAATCAAAACCCACGCCTAGCCGAGGGTTAAATTGAAACTTTGGAAAGATATATAGTATTGGCTTTCCATAGCTACTATTAAAGGCTAATGCATGAGATGCACAAAATGTAATTTTATTAAGAAATAAAGTCTTTGTTCCCTTTATATTTTTTTAATTAAATGCAACTTGTTATAGACCAGTGGTTTGTATATATCATTCACCGCACTGATCTTTTAGCATAAAATAAAAATAAATGTTACTCAAAAAACATAAAATAAAAGAATTAAGTATTATGAAAGTAACTGCTATTGCATCAAAAATGAAATATAATGAATTGAGTTTTTTAAAGGAAATTAAAAGTGGTTTATAGATGCGGATATCTGTTAACTTTAATAAGGATATATACTGAAAATTTACCATTTCCAGAGAGGAATTGAGCACTTACCTTAGATACCCACTTATGTTTTCATAATATCCATGGACTTAGCAGAGCGAAGAACAAATTTTCCCTGAAATAATAGAGAAATTATGCTGAAGGAGGAAAGCAGCTGGCCTGAAACAAAGATCTATTAGATAAAATTATATTAATATCAGGTTAATAAGAAGAAATAGAGATGGGGAGAGTGCAAGCTAGCTTGTATATACCTCTTTTTTTGTTGATGAATACAATATTCAAGATAGTAATGGAGAACAATGGTTTGTTGGTAAGTGAGTGATTGAAGCTGCAAGATGATCTGATGAGAATGAATGCAGGCTTACAAAATTCTATGCAATTAGACCTCAAATCCTATCAACAAATAAAATAATATGTAAACAAGCTAGAAATCATCAAAATGACGTCAAGAACTCTATGTAGTAGTACTAATGATAAAGATAACCAAAACAAAGTTTCTCACATAAATATAACTAATTGATCTAAGTTTTAGATGACCAGATCATGCTGGCAGCTTCAAGCACTCACACCAACAAAGCTAATAAGAGTTGAGAGGGAGTTGAAGAAATTTGAAGGATATAGATCAGTTGAGAATGGGTATAGGTGGATTTATTTGTGAAATAAAAAAATCCTTAAATTTTGGATGATGATGAAGATGGGAGAGGAGCACGAGTCATGCATGATGGTGGTGGGTGGTGGTTTTTAATTTCATATCTCTCTCTCTCTCTCTCTCTCTCATTTTGTTTCTCTCTTCTCTCTCTCATTTTGTTTTTCTCTTTTGAATCCATGACATATGGTTGTTAAGAAGCACCTTTTTTGAGTTTATAATAGTAGGTTCATCAATAGCTATAGTTGAGTGGTGGTTAGCATGAACGTTTTGTCCAAAAAAATTTAACGGCAAGTTGTAAAATTGGAGGTTGCTCCTGTTGAGAATATACAAAGCAGAGAATTACTAATGTAGATGGCTTAGTCATGCACAATAGGTACTATAAATTAAATGTAATGATGACGAGAAGTAATAAGATAATCGTTAACGGGAATGGAGAGACTTAGAACAAAATTAATATGAGACTAGATCCGAAGCATTTAAGAAGGATACGACGTAATAGCTAACTGAACAGAGTAAGGTGATCTTTAACACAATTGAATGAAAGATTAAGGTTCGTATAGTCAACCTCAAAATCATAGGGCTGTGGTTGTACACGCGTTGCAGTATACTGGCATATTTCTATACAAAGTTAGTCATGTTGTATGTTGTTATTAACTAAATATCTCAACTTTTAGCATAGAGATTGGTACATTGTGGTGTGGGAATAATCAAAGAGAGGCGTACATGTTTTCAGCTTGTCTTTTGTCTTGGGCTACTCCCCCATGTCTTCCTTGATTAGGACAACGACCGTAGAGATTAGGACCACAACCTCATCACAATTGGCTTTTAATACGTTAAACAAGAGCACATGGATGCGCTCTTGTAGGGTAACCCAATGTCTTGTGCTTAGTCTCCTCCTTGTCTTAGAGTTAAAAAGACTCGTCACTAATTAAAATCAATATATATACATATAGTCATATGAGGGGTTTTTTTTTTTTTTTTTTTTTTTTTTTTCTTTTTTTGCTACATATAGTCATATGAGGGGTTTTTTTTTTTTTTTTTTTTATTTAGTCTTTTTTTGCTTTATTTATGTGCTGCTCACTTCTTGGAAATCCAAAGTTATAGGATAGGGTTGCGGCGCAGGTGGGGCCTGATATTTTGTAGGGTCTCAAGGGAGATGTAAAAAATTTTTTCACCTCTAATTAACCTCACTTGCAGGAAATCTTTTTTAAGTAAAGATGAGTTTGATTTCCAGATTGCCAATTCAGAATCTGAATGCACATCTTGTTAGGTCATCCTTGATGAGATCTTGAAATTGACCTCATATTTTTCTTGGCGTTTATCAGAATAGCCTGTTCGTTTGTGAACTATAATGATAGATTTCGCGCGCAGTCTAGAATTGGAGTTTAGAAGGGCTAATCTGAAATGTGTTAGAATTAATATAAAACTATAATCCTCGATCCTCACCATAACTTCGGAGTTTTGGTGTAATGGTTTGGGGAACTAAATTTAAGATGATATACCTCTCACTCTTCTACTTATATATATATGTGTACACATTCAATATTTTAACTCAGGGAAATTTACCTCAAGACTCTCTCTCTCTCTCTCTCTCTCTCTCTCTCTCTCTCTCTCCCCCCCCCTCTCTCT
>NC_033799.1:1972265-1975286 GCF_001876935.1 Asparagus officinalis | reverse complement strand
CTCGCTCTCTCTCTCCCCCCCCCTCTCTCCCTCTCTCTTATCATGGTATCAGAGCAACCCAGGTTCAAATCCCACCGGCCACAAATTTTAAGCGGATTTTCTAAAAATTGATACCGATGCGTGAGTCCAGGTTTTAGTCCATAAAAAAGGCGTTCAACCTACGAGGACATGTTAGAATTACTCTCTCTCTCTCTCTCTCTCTCTCTCTCTCTCTCCCCCCCCCTCTCTCCCTCTCTCTTATCATGGTATCAGAGCAACCCAGGTTCAAATCCCACCGGCCACAAATTTTAAGCGGATTTTCTAAAAATTGATACCGATGCGTGAGTCCAGGTTTTAGTCCATAAAAAAGGCGTTCAACCTACGAGGACATGTTAGAATTAATATAAAAATTTAATTATCGATCTTCACCATAACTTCGGAGTTTTGGTGTAATGGTTAGAAGAGCTAAATTTAAGAAAATGAAAATATGAGCTTTTCCATTTATGCCTCATTATTTTTTGGCAAATTTTAGTGACATAAGTTTGACTTCATGTTCTAAAAGAAATATATAAAGTAACCGTTGATGGATTACTATTGAGTTTCCTTTTGTCTAATAGAACTATTTATTCTTAAGTACTTCAACATAATAAACTGTCCTTGTTTGTATAGCTCGTATATGCAGTTGTATTTCAAATACCGTACTTCTCCAGATGAATCCTTTGGAAAAACTTGTTATTGTAATTGTAAAATTGTGGTAAAATCCAGCATCATCGAGAGCAAATAATTTCCACATTTTCACTATTTGAAGAATGTCCAATAATACAAACACAACTCTATGTGATATATAATCATACGATATCATATCATACTCCTTATAAAAGCGTGAGTAAATTTTCCACGGACAAAAATAACCTTGATCTTTCTAGATATTACATTATAATGGTATTCTAACTAATATGTTTAATTAGGTCATCAATCTGAAGAAATTACAGAAACTCAGAAGAATCAGGCAAACCAGGCGGCGGTCGACCGGTCCGGTCGACCGACGCTGTTTTGGGCTGGGCTTTCAGGTTTTCGACCCGATTCGTTTTGTAAGTTCTATATATACCTAAACCTGTTTGTTTAGGGTAGAGGTTGGACGAATTTGAGCAGCCAAAGAGAGAGAATCATTGCATCCAATTGGGAGAGAGCTTTGAGAGATCTAGAGTTTTGTTTTAGGGTTTGGTCTGAGAGATTTGTAACCCTATTTGTATTCTCTTGATTTCTAGTAGAAAGAACTCCCCCCTCCTTGCCCCGTGGACGTAGGCAACTTGCCGAACCACGTAAATTATGTGTTCTTGCTGTGATTGTGGTTTGCATATTGTTTGTGGTTTAGTTCGAGTTATTGTTCGTGTTGCCCTAGAAAGCTTCCGCCGCGCACAACACAATCCACTTTTGCTATTAGTTAAAAGTTAATCCAAACTTAAAATCATCTATGAGGGTTCATATCACAATCTACTTTGCTAGCTATATATTAGAAGCTGATTAAATTTAAAATCATCTGTGAGTGTTGATATGTATCTGGATATAATTTTAGGTCAACTAAACAATTACAAAACAGAATCTAATTCGTTATACAATGATGACAAAATATAAGAGAGAGTTCGAATACAATTTCAATTTCCACTAACAAACTGATTCAATTTTATTGGGTAAAATAAAACTAAAAAAAAAGCCGATTCAATTTTACACGAACAACTTATTGGATTCTGATCAATGTGCTATGGGTTTAAAAAAAACATTAGTTGAGGCTTGGGAAAATTATGAACTGTATTTGAAACTTCGAACCTTCAGTTGGCTCTGTACAACCTTCAGATTTTTATTTTATTTTATTTTAAAAATGGTTAGGATTGCAAATCTAAATTAATATCTAGATACACGTTAATTATTAATTAGGCGATTAATTTCAATGAAGGATTAGATGATATGTGCCGTTGAGTTTAACAAATAATAGAAATTAACGGGTATATTAATTCCAATAGAGTTTTAGGATTGAACTTCAAATTAGGTAGAGTTCGACTTAGCTAGGATAGGATATCAGTACTGATGAGGGTATTAAAAGAAGTATTAAGGCCTGCAAGTAACTTAAAATGTCCAAAATAACTTCATCTTTCAGAGTTTGAGTTATTGTAGAATTCTTAGGTAATTAGTTATTTGCTTAATTAAGCGTTTATATATATAGGCTGCGTTAGGGCTGTCCATCCGGGCCGGCCCGGCCCGGCCCGAAAAACCGGGCCCGGGCCGGGCAAAACCCAAGCCCGGACCCGGGCCTGGGTGGTCCGGGCCGGCCCGGATTTTTTTGTTTTTTTATTTTTTTATTTTTTTTAAAATTTTAAAAAATAATAAAACATAAAAATTATATTTATATAATAGTATATATATATTTATACTCTTATATAAATATAATTATATTATATGTACATATAAGTTTATGTTTATATATATGTATAGATATATAAATATATATTTATACTCTTATATGTATTTATACTATTATATAAATATACTTATATATGTACATATAAGTTTATGTTTATATATGTGTATATATAAGTATACTTATATACTAAGAGAGAGAGAATATAAATATATATATAAGAGAGAGTATACACTGTACACATATATAAGAGAGAGCATACTTATACATATATATAATTATATAAGAGATATAAACATATATAAGAGAGAATATACTTATATTTATATATACTTATATACTAAGTAGCCCAAAGTATTCATGTCATTCAATATATGTATATGTATATATATACACACACACTGACACACATATACATATATTATACATAAACAAATTGTAAATACTTATAGTAATTACATAAACAAATTGTATTATACATAAAAACACACACACATATAAACTTATATATACACACATATATTATACATATATAAGAGAGAGTATACTTATATATACTTATACATATATTATACATATATAAGAGAGAGTATACTTATACATTATACTTATATATATATATATAT
>NC_033799.1:1964404-1971898 GCF_001876935.1 Asparagus officinalis | reverse complement strand
CATATATTTTATATATAAGAAAATAAAAAAAATAAAAAAAATTAAAAAAAATTACTGTTCCGGGCCCGGGCCGGGCTCGCCAACGGCGAACCGGGCCCGGGCCCGGGTTTTACCCGGGTTTCCGGGCCCGGGCCGGACACCGGGCCGGGCCCGGGCTCCGGGCTTTTTTGGACACCCCTAGGCTGCGTATGTCTTCCCCCTAATATGAAGAGATCTTTGCCTGGCCGCGAGGAATCAATCAAGAGATCTTTGCCGGTCAGCGATCTCGGGTGAGGGAATAAGGCGTTTATATACGAAGCTTTTTTTCTCTCTCTCTTTTTTTTCTTTTAAATTACACCGTTGCGCCTCGTTTGGTACTCGAAAATGAGTGGGGAGGTAATGTAATCCATACTTCTTATTCATGTCTACCAAACATAATGTATTTTCGATCGGAACGCTAGAAATGTTGTTCCCACTTCTCATCAATTCCCATCAATTCCCACTTAACGTGGGAATCGCTATTCCCGATGAGTTATCAAGTAGTTGATATTACACGCTAGTAAATTTGAGAAAATTATAAATATATTATTCAATTCATGCATGATACAACAAATTAAGAAATTAAGAAGATAATATTAAGGTTAACAACACAATAACTACAATTGAGAAAATCATTACGTCTATTAATCTTTTCTCCCCTCTCTCTCTCTCTCGAGCACGAGGATTTAACATATGCAAAACAATGGTCAGAGAAGAGATCGAGAGAGAGAAAGGCATCTCAAAAGCACGCCTCCAGCACACAACAGCAGCACAATGCAGCCGCACTGCAACAAAAACAAAAGCCCACAAGTTATTTTTTTTTTATTTTTGATCCCACCTTTGACACACATGAGAATCGAACACAGGCCTATACGAGAGAGCAACATGATTTTGCCACGTGACCTACTGAGCCACCCACCCACAACTTAACTAACCATAGCAAAATTGAGGTTGGGATTATCGTAGTGCTATTTATTACATACCTCTAAACTTTTCTATAGTTGATATTTGGGGGTTTTCATACGTACCCCTTCAATATTCTATATTTACAAAACTACCTCTCAAATATTAGTACTTGCAAAATTAATTACCGCCAAATCTCTCACTAGGGTTTTTCTACCTCACCTGCTTACAATGGTAAAAAAAAAATTCAAATAATGATGTAAGATGACATCTATATATGTGTGCCACAAATATTCATGGACTTTCACTTAACTTTCAAAAATAATGGGAAATTTCTCTTAAGTTTAGGGGCTATCAGAAAACCACTCTCTACAAGTGTGAACCTCAATTTCACTGTTAAGAATATCGTCAGCTTAATTAATTTTTCCTGTTCGTATTAAAATTGCAATTAACCCTATATATCAAGAAGAGTTTCCTGATAAAATCTTAAATGAAGTTTTCTAATAACCCCTGAACTTAAGAGGGTTTTCCGATATTAAACCTATAAATATAGATAACAGATAGATATAATTATATTTTTTCGGACACCGAGTTTAGAATAATAATTAGATGCTGACTGTTGGAAGATTTTGATCATTTATGATCAAAGGCATCCAAATTTATGAGGAAAGGAAAAAAAAAGAAGAAATTAAAGAATAGGGTATTTGAATGCAAGCTTACCATCCTTTCCAGAATCCATCACCTCGCGATTTCGTCTCGATGGGAACTTGGTCGGCAGGGGGGGCGCTGTTCACCGGATAACCTGCCGGAGGTGGTGGTGCGGTGTCATAAGCCGGCGGAGGATACACTGCTTAATCATCGCAATACGTGTCAACGTGGAATTTGAGTAGTTAGTGGCAAATTAATTAGTGCCAATAAGTTAACTCCCTTCCAATTGTTAATTGTCATCATTATCTTACCAACTAGGTTGTAGGTGCGCCAAACGTATTAGCAAACTTTAATCTGACATTTTTTTGTGTAGCACGCGTCTTTATATTGAGTACTTTTGGCTGTTTCTTTCGTGTATCTGGTTTATGTCCGTATATAATACCTCTCTCTAATCCGGTTAGGGGCTGTTTGGATTGATTTTTTAGATAGGTAAAAAGGAGGAAAGCTGTCAAAAATGTCAGCTTTTTGGCAGCTTTCCCTCAAAATCACCTTTTATAGAGGTGATTTTGGGGGAAAGCTGCCAAAAAGCTGACATTTTTGACAGCTTTCCCCTCTTTTATCTATCCAAAAAATCAATCCAAACAGCCACTTAGTTACTATCCTTTAGGATAGAGATCGTATCAGAACACTCTCATGGAAATATACCATCTGCGAAGAGTTTGATAATTTTAGCTATTCTGTTTATGGTGCAAACCATTCTAGGCCATGAGGTGATATATATGCTAAACTGTTAAATGAGAATAATCTTATAGAGAAGAGGAAGAAAAAGATGAGAGAGAGAGAGAGAGAGAGAGAGAGAGAACCTTGAGGGGGAGCTTGTTGGTGATCATAGTGAGTCATTTCCGCACCAAAAATATGAATATCAAGTCGAGCTAAATTAAGTAAGAGAAAGCAAGAGAAATGATATGAAGGTGGGATGTTTTCTAGCCTATTTATAACTAAGATTGCTTGATAAGAGGGACTTTAAAGGGCCGGTTACCAAAGAAAACGTGTAGGAGATAGAGAACAAATTCAAAGAGGCCAAATATTACAAGAATAGATTTTCATTTGGTTAATTAAATTATCTAAGGGACAGATGTTGTCAAGTTTGTTTCTTTTCTTTTCATTTTTTTTAACAATATTGAAGTGTTTAGAAATAGAGAGGAAAATGTCTTTGGAGAGATCAAAGGGAGGAGTTCGATGTTTCTGTTGGATTTTGGTGGAAAGTCACTTTCCTAGCTAATCTCACGTTGATTGGGTGAATTTGATGAAGCAAGCGTGTTGTCGAGTGGCAATTTATCTTATTTATTTATTTATTTTTGGCTTTTGATTCCAAATTAAAACAAACAAACTACTGACCAAGTCTTCTTTCGAGAGAAAATGGGCTTTATCTAATCAGGAAACACGAAAAGCCAAATTAATCTAAAGGCTTAAATAGAGGTAAGCTGTTTGGTTCCTGTTTTTGGATGGGTAAAAGGGGGGAAAGCTGTCAAAAAACTGTCATTTTTGACAGTTTCCCCCCTTTTAACCATCCAAAAAACCAATCCAAACAGCCCCTAAAGCTCTCGAAAAGAAATGAAAGCGTTGACTTTTGATATAGCTGCTTGTTTCATTGTAATTGAAGCCTGAAATGAATATTTTTTTGAGCTTTGCTACAAGGACCTAAAATATGGGACCAATAGAGGGGACAAGTGAGGTGTCTCACTCCTATTGGATAATGAGTTGGCCATCATTAATGATGACCAACTCATTATCCAATAGGACGGGAACACCTCACTTGTCTCCCTATTGATCCCATATTTTAGGTCCTTGAGGAATTTTTCTATTTTTTTCCCCACCAGTTAAAGGTGTCAGACCCTCTCAAAGCTCTCGCTTACTATCAAAATAAAAAGTGTAGTTTCCAAAGCCCAGCCCATCGGATGTTAAGGCCCAGGTAATCTAAGAGTTTTCTTTTTTCCCTTTTTTTTTTGTATTTTAAAACCAGAAGCGCTAGGCGAGGCCCAGCCCATTGAGCCAATATTTGGGCCTCCCTTTACCTTTTCTCGTCATTAGTAGTTGTTATATAAACTCTTGTAGTAATAATGAGATACTTCTATAATATAATGCTTTTATAGGAAGTTCTATACAACTATTATATTATTATTTTAATATCAACGTTAGTTTTATATCTTATATACACACACAATGAATCTTTGGTTAACGAAAAAAATTTTTTTTTTTAACAACCACTTTCTTTGGTACCTAAATATTACATATGCGTAGTTCAAAGAAACCACTAGTGTGCAAATACAGTTGAACCGTACAACAGTATTAGACAGTGGATATCTAATAAAGATCTTAATTAAGATTTTCATGAAATTTAAATATTAGTTCTGGATGGCATGAATAACAACCCAATTTAATCCAAGAAATGGATAATGGGTGAGGACGCCAATTTCTTTAAATTAAACACTCTTTTTTTTTCAATTTAAAAAAAAAAATCTCTCCCTAACATTTATTGCTCCAGTGCTCCCAAACTAACATTTTTTAGCATTATTTTTTAATTTGGAAAAGTAATTACAACTGTCTAAAAAGATGGAAGGGTGTTTTTGTCCAACCTATTTACGTAATTATCCTCTTCCAAAACCCGTTCTCTGTTTCACTGACCTTCCAAAGATTCCAAAGATCTTAAATCTGTTTTATAACTTAATCACTTTGCATTATTAGTTCCTAAATTGCCCTTACGGTCAAAGATTCCATCTATTTACTAAAATGCCATCCTTAGAGACCTAAATAACCGGTTTTACAATTTACGTTTCCTGCCATCGGAGCTCCTAACCGATTTTTGGGAGCACCGAAGCGGTCGGCCAGTTCAAAAAAAAAAAAAAAAAAAAAAAATTTAAAAAAAAAAAAAAAAAAAAAAAAATCTCTCCCTAACATTTTCTTGGATTCTATAATCAGTTTTAAATGCCCCCCAACTGAAAAAAAACAGAACTCTCTCCCGCTTTATTCCTCCCTCCCTCTTCAACAAACAAGTCTAAAAAAAAAAAAAAACTCAAACAATTACTTTAATTCTCATTTGCTTTCAGATCATTGATTATCACTAATGGCGAGGTCCATGGCTCGCCGAAATCCTCCGTCGCCCGGGAGCGAGGAGAAGATCAGAAGAACAAGGCGCTGTATTGAAATTGACAGTGTATGTACAGTTTATGTATATACTTCTTTTATTTTCCTTTCTTTTGTCGGCAAATGATTAATTTCTTGATGAGGTTTATAGTTCTTGAAGTTTATTAACTGGCCCTGACCGATGGAAGCTTTGCGTTGTTTCGATAAATGCAGAAGTTCTTTTTAGCGAAAAATAGAATAAGTTTGAATTATAACAGCAAGAAGATCTTTTGATGTACTGAGCCCAAATCTTTGATTAATAGTTTTATTTAGTCCCCTTTTGTTTCCATCATGATGCGGTTTATTTTGGCATAATTATTCTATTAGTGATTAATGACAACAATGTATATATATATATACAGACTTCTTTCAGAGTTAAGTTTCTTTCATCACGATTATCTTCTGTTTGAGTCCTTATTTTTATTTAGATCATCTTTCAAATTAGCGTTAATCGGTATATTTTTCCTAATATTTCTAACATTTTATTTCAGATGAAAGACATTATTGTGGCCAGATGCCTTCGTCGGTATATGACGAAAAATGAAACAATGGCCTATTTATACATTGAAGAACGCCGAGAACCTGCATACGCTGAACTGAGTATTCAGTTTGCTTGATTTTTCTGATTTTTTTACATTTTTTATAAATTTCCATGTTATATAGCCACCGAAACTTTCGGATTTTTGCTTTTGTTTTTATATATGCAGTCTGGGAAGAACTAGAGAATCAGAATCCTACATTCTTCAGGCTTTACAATACGTTGGCTGTGATCAAGAAACAGGTTGAAAAGTACAATGAGCTCCTCGTGCATCAGAAAATTGCCATGAATCAGAGAAATTCTAACGGTGATCCATCGCGTATGATTGCTTTCAAATATTTGCAATATTTAATTACTTCCTAATTTTTTTTTATTTTCCTTGCATTCTAGAGGAAATTCAATTACAGCCTTATGATTGAATGTAAATATAACAATTTTGGTGGTTGTATTATTCAAGACTTACACGTACATTGTATTTCTTGATTAATCCTAAAGCTTGAATTTAGTTCCAATTTATTGTAGCGCATCTTAATGTTGGGAACCGGAATTTACCAAGTGAAGGAGTTGCTTCTAAATCCCCTAGTGGTGATCCATCTTGTATGATTATTTTGACATTTTTGCAATATTTTCGCATTATGTTTTTGGTTTTCTCTTAGATTATGAATGAAAATCACTTGGCATATTTCATAGTTGACGAGAGCAGAACATTATGAACAGTTGTATTAGGCTAAAATTTATTGCATTTTACACCTGAACTTTCTCATTATGTTAATTTTGTTAAAATTCATGAATTTTGCAGGCAGTACAACAGCTAATGTTAGCAACCAAGATTTGCCCAGTGGAGTTCCTTCTGTAGCCGTACCTAATGGTGAGCAAATAGGTCTGGTTATTTTCGCAATTGCAATTCATTATTCCTATTTTTTGTGTTTATCCTTTGTTTCTAAAATAATATAATTTTTAAAAGGCAACACATTGGCCTATGCTAGCAACCAGTAATAATTATGCATTACATTTTCTGATCAAGCCTGAAGCTATTTCCAATTTGTTGCATATTGCATCTGAAGTTCGTTATTGCTTTAATTCTGTAAAATCTCATGAATTTCGCAGGTAGCACATCGGCTTACGTTAGCAACCGAAACTTTCCCAGGGGAGTTCCTTCAGTATCTCTTCCTAATTGTGATCCAGCAGGTATAATTATCTTCGCGCTCTTGGATATATTCTTTCTATTTTTGTGAATTTCTCATATTCTAGGGAGGAAAATTAATTGTAGTATACATGAATTTCAATATTTATCTCATTATCAAGCTTGAATTATGTTCAAATAACTGCATTTTACACCTAAAGTTCCTCATTTTCAGGTATTCCATATAGCAACCGAAACAATATTCAAAATAACCCATGTATGGTAACTTTCAACAATTTTCAGTTATTCTTTCTATTTTAATTCAATGTCAGCTTGGAGTTTTTTTGTTTACACTGCTGCGTTCAAAGGACCCTCACAAATCCTATGTGCCTCGATTACCCTATAGGAAAAGTCAGTTCTTCATTTGTGTTCATTTTGTAAAATTTCATTAATTTTGCAGGCAACACTCGGGCTTATATGGGCAATCCTGGGAACGTGCAACAATATACATGTATGTTTATTTCTAGCAATTTTCAATTATTCTTCCCTTTTTTTGTTTTCCTTGGATTATATAAAGTGAAAAAAAAAAATCCATCTTCAGCCTCATGGTTCAGCGAAAATGAGACGTATTCATGTCGGTTTTTTCATTCTGTAAAATTCTACATATGATTATTGCAGGCAACGCATCACCTCTTGTTGCCAACATGAATCACAACATGTATCCTTCTTCGATGAATACTAGAATTTATGGGCCTAATTCCCCAAACCAAAGGCCTCAGTTTGCAATCCGAGGTTCTCATTTTCTGACAACGTGTCCTTCGACAAGAATGAATCAAAGTACAGATCATAGAATGAATCCTAGGACGATGATGTATCCTTCACCTGGAATCCATAATAATGGGATAAATACCGATCCAAGGATAAGCACACCAGAGACTATAATCAGAAACTACAGTCCAGATTCACTCCGACTAGCAGTGAACCGGCCATTTGATGCAGGGATGCAAGATCATGATCAACAACTGCTAGGTAAAAAAGTTTTTAAATTATGTTTCGGTTTAATATCTAGAAAACACGACAT
>NC_033799.1:1955614-1964386 GCF_001876935.1 Asparagus officinalis | reverse complement strand
AGACATCATGAACGCGGCCAACGCCTCTTTGCTTCGCGAAACTGGGATGGATGTCAATAGCATCCTGGATAGTGGTTTGTTTTCGGAGGGCATGTCGAACGATACGCAAAATGAAGACAACTGTGAGTTTCGATATTATACGTTTTATTTTTCGCGTAAATTTTTGAGAGTTCTGATTTGTTTCATAATATGGTGTACGTATATAGGTACACGAGGAGAAGACGGAAGTGGTTCTGGTTATCCTTGCCAGAGGTTTGGGTAGAAATGCTCTCGAGGTACAGATTTTAAGGATTGGTCTTTTTGTATACACTATTTTTTTTTTCTCCCTGAATTAGTTTTTAATTGCACTTTCTGTATTTCAACAGTTTAGTGTTTTGTAATGGTTTCGTGTAATTCCTATATTTATGTTTAAGTTGCTATATTTTGGGATAACGTTCTGTATTTCCTTGTAGAATACCGTGTACGAAACTAATAGTGACCTTCTTTCTTTCTTTCTTTTTTTTGCCCCCTAAAGGTTTGCTGAAGAACCGAGCAGCACAAGGGGCACATTCACGCACAAGCAAATTCAAGCATATGTGCTTTTGCTTGTTGCCTTTTCTTGTAATTTTGTAGATATCTTTTCTTTTTTGTAGTTTTGGATTTTTCCGGATTAATTTGTAAATAGCTCTGATTTTTAGAACATGAAGAAACATTGACACCCTGCTTTAACAAAGGTGTTGGCTGCAAAATTTCTATTATGACTGGTGGCAATCTGAAGTTTTCGTTTGATCAAATGAGCATTTTCTGATTACATATTACCTAAAGGAAAAACTGTGAAGCACAAATTAATCAGATAACCCCACAAATTTCAAAATATCAGAAAACTTAGGGGTGGCAAAAAACCCCATTCAACTTTCAATGCTTTTCAGAAAACTCTCTAAAAGCATGGACCACAACCAACAAAAGTTTTCCCTGTGCAATTTTACTCACCAATGTGGGAATTGCTCGTTATTCCATTAAGGGGGGGGGGGGGGTTTTATGAAATATGTGTTGAAAGTTGAAGGGGGTTTCTAATAACCCCTAAACTTTAGGGGGTTTTCTCATATTTTGAAAGTTACGGGGGTTATATAGTAAGCAAGGGCATTTATATCATATCCCTCTCATATGCCTTTCTTTGTCTTCACTAAAGAGCATTTATCTTCCCCTTCAAGTAAGTCTATGAACAGGCTCAACAGCTCAGCTAATTGATTTGATTAAGATCATAGAGGGGGCACTGATTAATCCTTGATTAGTTATCATTAGTTACAATACAATGTGCAAACGTCCCAAATCTCCCACTGCCACGGGGGAGGTGGCGCAGAATATCAGAAAGTACAAGGCTCTACATTGAAAATTGACAAGAGTAAGCATTTCTCTGATAATATGTAGCCTAAATGATATTTTCTCATACAAAGGTGAGGTCCCCAAATGCAACAACAATTGATACGTGACATAGCTTTTTTTTTTTCTCTCTCTCTCACTTTGAAGCTTCCTACATCTCCTCTTGTTCTAAGCTACACCTGCTAGCTACAACACTGTACATTAGGAAGATGACTGTCATATTCTAATCAAGTGATGGGGTTTCTTGGAGATTGTTGAATTACAAAATGATCAACAATCCTCACAGAATTGACAGGGTCGGGAGAATTAGAGGCCCTCCATTTACTTGGAAACCTCCTGAGATAGCTCGGTTGAAGAGGCTGTTTCGGTTCCGCATCCCATTCAGGATCTAGCTTCCAGTCTTTCGGAACCTAAACCAACAAAAATTCTTCCATCAGAAAAGATGTGCCTCGATCGAAAAATGAATCGGTTACTTAATCAAAGCTTGAATACAAATTCTGAACACAAGTTTTCATGTTTGACGAAGATATTGGAGCGATCTTATACAAGTTTATTATTCGCACAAGTATTTTCAACTGTTGGAACCAAAGACTGAGAAAATCAGAGTAAAGTTTTATCACATATAATCGCCACAATTTTATGCTTTGAGAAATAAAGGTTAAATTTTTTGAATCCAATAGTGAAGCTACTACCTTATCGACTGCGAGGGTGAAAACTTCTAGGTCACCACTGTTAGTGATATGGAATCGGGTGAAGGACTTGTAATTTGCAATGCGAAGAGAGGAGAAAGCTTCGTCGAAGTGAATATGGAACCAATTGATGCAGATGTACAAATAGCTCCCGAATACCAGAGATACAACAGGAGTAGACAAAACCCAGAAATAAAGGAACAGAGATGCACAAATAGCTCCCGAATACCAGAGATACAACAGGAGTAGACAAAACCCAGAAATAAAGGAACAGAGATGCATAATATATAATGGCTGCTCCTCGAGATAAAGACTCCATTCCTTTCTTGCAAATATTGCGTCTATTAACCGCCATAACCTTTTGAAGCAAATATAACATCAATTAATAGAATCTGGGGAAATAAATATTTGGAGAAGGTATAGAATAGGTGATACCTCTGGGACATCAAAAGCTGACATAAGATACTTCACACATGCAGGATAGAGCCCAAACGTCCATTTTTCTATGCGAGTTCGAAGACCAGTGGGATCTGGGAAGTGCTCATTTTCGATAGACCGATACCACTCATAAAGGGTGTGATAACCTGAAATAGTTACAATCATCATCAGCTGTGTTGTCTGCATTGTTAGGAATCTTGACCCCAAGATTAGTTTGTTTTGATGATAACAAATATTATATGTTGTGTGTATTATGTGCTAACATTTGTTTTGCAGTATCAGAGCTATATCAACAATTATATTCAAAGAGATACTCAAGACATAGATGAGTTCAAGGCAAAATAAAGCAAAGAAGAAGATATACTTTATTGTCAAAATGTAATTTTATATTTTCTTTGCTTAGAAATTTGTACAAACCTTGATCACTCACACACATGCACACACATAGTGTTAGAACACACTAACACATGCTTAGTGTGCTGGTTAACAATAGAAATCCCCTATGTTAGCCATTAGAGTTTATAGATATTGAGTGAGTCTTCAAATATTTCATTTACACCCCTTAGAAATTAGAATCTGGAAAAACTCAAAAGACCAAAGTTGTAGGTCTCTTCAACAACTTTCCAACAAATCTTAAATCACCTCATTCCGATATCGGATTAGAAAGTTACAGTCAAAATACTGAAAAGAAAATTCCAGAATCTGTGAGTTTACAGTGTAGTCGACTACTATGCCTTGTAGTCGACTACTAAGCAATTTTCTGACTTCACAGAGTCTGTTTAGACTCAGTGTAGTCGACTACTATGACTTGTAATCGACTACAGATGTAGTTTTTTCAGATTTTAGGTTTTGAATAAGTGATTGTTTATAGCCGTTTTGTGTACGTTTTTAGGGGTTGAAAACTTGTCTTTTCAAGGGCTATAAATAGGTTATAAGTTCAAAAATTTGAACAACTAATTCATACACATAAGATCAAACATTTGTGCATATTCTCTCTAGTTTTCCAGATTTTCATGCTAAGTGTTTAGAAAAAAAGAGTTTCTGATATTGTCTTGGTTTCAATCATTCTTAGAGATTGTATAGGCAATATTCAGAGAGTTAAAAGAATCCTAAGCCACTGCTGTACTTCACTACACATTCAAGACTTATAGGATCAATTGTGTTCTTGCTTCAAAAAGGATTTCTCTCGGGTTTGAGAGGGTTGATCTCTTGGTTTAGAGATTGGGTGGCAATTGGCATGGTCTTGCCAATTGGTGTTGTAATTTGCAGGGACTTGCAAATTGGTTAGGTTTGCTTTTGATTTTGTAAGGTTTCAAAATCATAGTGGAAACTCTCATGCGGGATTTGCTTAGGGACTGGATGTACACCGGGTTGGTGGAACCAGTATAAAACTTTGTGTTTGTGATTGTAAATTTCTGAGATTGCCATTTTTCTTTGCAATTTATAATCTACTTTGTATATATTTTAAAAGAACACTATTCACCCCCCTTCTAGTGTTCTAGTGTATCTATTTCAGATCCTACATGCATAAGATATCTCAGTCCTAGAAATCCAAGTTCAGAAAAAACGAAAATCGAAATAGAAGATGCTATACTAAATCTGCCAACCAAATTTCATAATCACAGCCTTACTAAGCACAACATTGGAAATAGAAGATGCTATACTAAATCTGCCAACCAAATTTCATAATCACAGCCTTACTAAGCACAACATTGATGATATAATATAATAATCACAAAGCTCCAACCAAATTTCATAATCACAGCCTTACTAAGCACAACATTGATGATATAATATAATAATCACAAAGCTATTGTCAGTAATATCAATCTTTTCCTCCAATCAACTCAGCTACTGATATTTTCTATGTAGAAACTAACTTCAGAATTATTTTTGCAGAAATCCAATTAAGTCTTATGATGGCTATATGACACCATTCAAAGGTTGCTATCAGTCAATCTTATATGCATATCTTATACATTGAAGATTATAAAGACCCTATGAAAGAAAGCACACCTGAAGTTGCTAGTAGACGATTGCGTATACACATATCGATAGCCAATTCCAACAGCAGCATTAGTATCAGTGCAGCAGCCATATGTGCAGAAACATGAAGAATACCAAGCATAGCTCGCCTTTTCCGTGACAATTTCGTAGGCACGAATGAATATGAACATAGAATCAGCATTAGAAATCCTATGAAAGATACGTAAGAGTGTTCTATCATGAACATAAAAGCACTCTGCATTGTACTAAAGAAGCTCTTCAAGCGGCCAGACCAAGATTCATCAATCAAGATGTTGAAAACATTACACTGAGAGTGAAATATTAAATGTCAGTCCTCAACCAAGCCCGGGGTAAAAAATCTAAACTTGAATGGACTTAAATACTAATATATAATTTTTATTTTACTGATGATGTAACATCTGCAGAAAGAACATAATTAATCCTCGTAGTTAATAAGAAAGATACTTATATCATCTTATCATCTCTCTCAAAAAACTGTACTAGATTCAAACTCGTATAAATTGAATTCTGTTCCTATATCTCGATGAGCATTTGAGATGTGAACCCACAGCTCATAGCCAACCCCACTTTAATAGAGAAAAAAAGAAGAATAGATGATGAATTGATAATTCTTGTGGGAGAATTGATTCGCCTAGCAATATGCTTAATTCCCGTCATTGAGCTGCATATCATTTTTAATGCAACTTAGATTTTATTCAAGTTAATAAAGGCATCAAACATTCAAGAGAACCCGGTACCTGGGGAAACATCGAAAATACCAATATAAAGTATATGAAGCCACCAATGACATCAAATTGCCAGTTCTTCTTGCGAAACTTCAGAATATTACCCAGTGCGATCTGGAAGAATAATCCACGGTAA
This sequence comes from Asparagus officinalis, assembly GCF_001876935.1. NCBI lineage: Eukaryota > Viridiplantae > Streptophyta > Magnoliopsida > Asparagales > Asparagaceae > Asparagus > Asparagus officinalis. Next base: position 1,959,011 of record NC_033799.1, on the reverse strand, counting down.
AAAGAATTAGGTAAATGACAACATTGGTCTTCTAATATTTTCTCAATTGGAAGGAGAATTAACAAAATGGAGCTTACTCTACTAGAATCATCAAAAGATGGATAAGTAACTTCGCTCTTGTAAGAATTTCCACAGAATGTGTTGAAATGTTTGAAGACATGTGTAGGATGAAGGAAGGCCCCACCGCAACCATTTACAAGTAAATGCTGGACATGGACAGGCTTATCTGAGTTAACACAAGAATGCCGCATGTAGTGGTGCAAATCTCCAGCCATACGAAGCTTACATCTGCCTTTCAAGTAGTCACGAATTAAGTGTGATACATTTATCCCACTATTACTGTTCCAGTACCAATCAAGAAGCCAATTAGGCTCATGTGTCATGATGATGACCGAGTCATTTTCGCCAACCTGAAAAACTTTTCCAAAATCTCGAGTAAACAACTAATATCCATTTTAATGTCCTTTTTGCAATTTAAGGAACTCGATAATGTGTCTGGATTGAGGGGTGCGCCCCCCTCCTTACATTTGGAAAACCGAAGTAAAACATCATGGAATGATTTGCAAAAAAATAAAAATCCCCCTTCTATTCTAGGATGAAAGCTATTTGGATTGACTCCATGCGATGCTCCATTTCTACGAATCACCAATACACACAAGCATGCGTAAATTCAATTTTTATTTATGACTCCATGCGATGCTCCATTTCTATGAATTCCCATAAGTCAAGCGTATCAACAACATCATAACACACATTTATTAATTTATTACTTATCTAGTTGTGACTTGTTGCTTCATACCACGTAGTTCTATTTCCACGAGTTCCAGCAATTCAGGATCATCAACAGCATCAACCTTGTTCGGGAAGCACACGAGTGATGGCACACCAACCCACACAGAAGGAAGGTAAAGAATCACTCAAAGCGAAAATAGAAATTGCATATGAAGGACTAAGAAGGCCTTGAGGAATAAATAAAAGTGAGCAGGACAAGCAATAAGTTAATCACCAGGGATGTTAAATGGGCGGGTTTGGGCATTAAATGGGCGGGCCATAAATGGACGGGCATGTTTTGCCCATTTGCCCATTTATGGCCCATTTAATATTTTTTAAATGGGCGGGTTTTTGCCCGCCCATTTAATAAACGGGCCGCCCATTTACCCATTTAACTATAATAGCTATGTATATAATACTTTTGAGGTGTTTTTTGTAAATTTCTAGGGGGCTTTTTGCAAACAATTGGGGGCTTTTCGTAAACTTTTGGGGGGTTTTTTTACAAACTTTTGGGGTTTTTTCGCAAGCTTTAAGACCTAAAACCAACGATTGCCACTCATGACCTGGTGCTAGGCTTGTGATAAAATACTAACAAATACAACAATATATCACATGAGAACATTGACACAAACTTTGCATTACCATTGCTTGATTTTAGTTCATAAACAGGTTCAACTAACTTTGCTTCCGAATACATTATCTTTATAGATCAATTTGGTAAAGTAATTTTACAAGACAACAACTTGATCAAAGACCTATAACTCTCAATGCAAACTAATCTCTTGGACTGCTCGAAAGAAGCAAATATACTGTAACAACCTTTTTTATATGTTAATGAAAAAACTACTCGATAACTAGTTGACAACCTCCATAAACTCCACAACTAAACAAGAAGAAATCGCAACCATCCGCTCATGAGATCAAAGATGACATGGATCAATGGACGATGTATGTGACAAGGAGTGCAATAAGGTGTTGTAAGGTTTTCGGTGAGCTAGAAACCGAGTGTGTAGTGAGGTTTTCGGTGAGCTAGAAACCGAGTGTGAGGAGTGACGTTGATCGGTGAACGTTGAAAACCGACATTGTGAGGGTGAGTGTGAACGTTGATCGGTGAGCGTTGAAAACCGACACTGTGAGGTGTAAACGTTATTCGGGTGAGCGTAGAAAACCCGGTTGTGATAGTGGATTTCTCCCCGGGAGTGGGGAGCGGAGACGTAGGACGGAAGGTCCGAACTCCGTGATCATATAGTGTGTTTGAGTGTGTTTTGGCGTTCATTTATATTTATGTTCATATCTTATATCGCCATTGTCCATAGCTCATTATTTATATGATCCACTATTTAGTTCATATTGTTTACCCCTTGTGTTAGTTTATATATCCTTACATATATATATTCATCATATAGGATATATCTCATTGTGTATATTGCTTATTCTTGCACATATCTCTTTATATATCTACCTTGCAAGAATACAACTTGTTAATTATTTTTAATTGGCATTTAATCGGATTAGATTAGCATAAGACCCTAATCACCCCCCCTCTAGGGTCTAACAATTGGTATCAGAGCTTGGTGCTCTTTGATTTAAGGTCTAATCGCCTTGAGTTAAAGATCCAAGTTATCTTTTTGTGCTAATCTTGTTTTGATTGCATTTGCATCTTGCTTGCATATTTTTACAAATTATGGATATGAATGATGCATCTTGTTTAGGCTATGATTCTAGTGTTGCTCCTAGATTAGATAATTTCCCCTATGCCCAATGGTGTGTTAGATTTAAACTTTTTGTTCAATCTAAACACTTTGATTTATGGGAAATTATAGATGATGCTTATATTGTGCCCACTTTGGAGAAATCCAAGTGAAATAAGAATGATCATCGTATGTTTACAATGAACAATATTTTGTTAGAATATTTGCTAAATGCTTTTAATTCATCTATGTCTGACAAGTTTGATTTGATTCATTTATGTCTAACAAGCTTGATTCTTTTGATAGCGCTTATACATTGTGGAAATTCATAGAAGCGCATCAAGGGGACTTGGAGGCGATCCGACAAGCTTTGGAGGATCCCGCTTCAAGTTCTAAAGGAGCTTCATGCACACGGCCACTAGGCGATAGCCCTAGTGAGGTTTGCGAGTTCGAACCTGATAATGATTTATCTAGTGATGAACTTGCTTGTGCTAGTGAAAAATTATTGCATGCCTTTAACAAATTACAAAATAATTTTAATGATTTAAAAAGCAAGCATGATGTTTTAGAATGCAATCATGAGAAGCTAGTGTCCAAATTTGATGTCATTGAAAATGAAAATACTATGCTTAAAGAAAGCAATGACTTATTAAATTTGGAAAATGGAAATTTAATCTCATCTATTGCTAGCCTATCTCATGCTAAGATTGATGCCATGTTTAAATGATTATTTATGTTCTACTTCTAAAAATGCATATGTGCCTAAAAATAAAGATTTGAATCTTATGAAAAATAGTATTTCATCTTTAGATTCAACTTTGAGAACATGCATTAATAATTATAAAAAGCTTATGGATATGTGTGCCAAGTCAAAATCATCCACTCATTATGCACACATGTATAGCAAAACTTATAAGTGTTCTATTTGCGGCCGT
>NC_033799.1:1954239-1954614 GCF_001876935.1 Asparagus officinalis | reverse complement strand
CAGTGGGGAGGGATGGTAATAACCAAATGTGGCCCATAGCATGGGCAGTGGTTGAGGGGGAGACAAGGAGCTCATGGCAATGGTTCCTAAGAATTTTGACTATGAATCTAAACATGAATGATGGTAGTGGTTGGACAGTTATGTCAGACCAACAAAAGGTTTGTGCAAGATTTTTTTTATTTTCATTTTTCTTTCATTAACTCATTGTGATTAACTATGTATGCATTTTAGGGATTGGTTCCAGCTATACATGAAGTGTGACCAGAAGTTGAGCACATGCAATGTGCTAGGCACATTTATTCTAAATGGAGGAAAACTCATAGTGGGAGGGTCCTTCAAAGTCAATTCTGGAAATGTGTTAAAGCCACCTCTATG
>NC_033799.1:1789710-1953239 GCF_001876935.1 Asparagus officinalis | reverse complement strand
CCCCCCCCCCCCCCCCCTCAAAAAAAAAAAGTTGCCAAAAATGTTTTGAAGTTCATGCATTCACCAGCACTAGAAGATTTATGAAATAAATGCTTCCACAATTGCGAGCTAACTTTGAGACGACAAATAGGACTCTTGATTCCCTATACAAAGAAACTAGAAAGAAAGCAAAACAACTAGAAGAACTTACGCAAGATCCCCTCCAATAAGAAGTAAGTCTCCACGAGGCAGGTATTTCTTGGAGCCTCCACATTTAACTTTAAGGGAAGGCTGGGCCAAAAGTCGAGCCACGGCATATGTTGAGTTTCCACCATCACCTGTGTCTGCCATGAAATCAAACCAGAGCTCGTCTTTGTTACCAAAATGGTCATACAAAAGATCGCCGCTTTTAGCATCATCAGGTGTCTTGTTCATCGCAGCCTGGTCATAGAAAATATTATAGAAAGTTTACCTTTAATAATAGTTCAGAAAAAGGAACATGTCAAGTGAAGATAGAGGATATGTAACAAAATTTTAAAATATAGGAAGACCAAGTAAGGAATTTCAATTGGCATCAACAAACATACTTAGACTTCTGCTTAAATTAAACATTTAAACAAAAGCATAACGCGAAAGAAAAGTATGAGGAGAAAGAAGTAGAAAATCCTGAAAGCATACCTGCATCATGCGCATATCAAATCGACCAACAAAAAGGGTAACTGATACCATGAGATCAAATACTGTTTTAAATAAATCAGTTGATGTCCTGCAACATTATATCCATCAAAGTAGTAGTCAGCATGAGGAGAACCTTGGATCCATATCCACTAAATCCTGGAGCGAGAAGTGCCTACCCTGAATACCATGGAACCATATCCAAGAAATCAGGCTTCATTTGTTTCTTCAACTGCTCATATTCTGATATTGAGAGAGGGTGGGTGAGAGCCCAGCTGTCATTTTTCCAAGTGGTAAGTTATGAATCAAATTTATAAAAGCATGAGAGAAAAATCAATACACAGCGATTAGGTATTACTGAGGAAAATTGCAGATGATAACCATTCTTAAAATACTAGCACTTTTGCATGCAGACAAAATGAAAAGTATGCAAATTGAAATAGCAAAACAATTAAGAAGTTCCTCTACTTCGGAGATTTCAACTTCACAAGAAACAAACACAAACAAAAAAGAAGGATGATAAGCATGTACCCTGTTGACCTCTCCACCACATAATTTGCCATATAAAGGCCAATAAATGTTGCCCACAACGAAAATATGGGGGATATTTCATCTGAAGAACCATCACAGGATCCGTTGCAAGCCAACTGGAAATTGGACATCACAAATATCAGCACAATAACATCAATGCAGCTAATAGAAGGATAGCCAAACAGTAGAAAGATAAATTTTACCTCTCCATAAATAACCCATTTAGAAAAGAAGGGGTAATCATTGGCAGATCCAACTGAAGCAAACCAAGATGAACACATTTGGTCCTTCCATTCATGTATTCGAAGGAGCTTCAACACAAAAGCATTTCTTTCATGTTTCTTCCACATCGAAAAGAACCAAGAATTTTTGCGATCTAATGATTTTCTCCTCAGAAAAGCACGATTACCACAGTGACTATAGAAAACACAACAAGCTATGCTAATAACCTGCATGAGGGCAATACTGAGCACCATTAACCATGCTATATGTAAATTTTTCCTGCAGCAAACTCATCATGAGCACTTACGAAACAGTTTTGGATGATTGTCAGGATTTCTGGTCGCTTTCCCGCCACACGAGCAACAAGACCAACATACCAGAGGCCAAGAAATATGATATGGAACACAAGGAGAAAAAGGACAGATGAAATATATATAGTTAGGAATAAAGAGAGATTCATTCTCAAATCAACTCCCATTGACTGGAAACTTGGAAGATGGTACAAAGCTGCCACAAAAATCCAAGCAATATACCTGCAATATTCATACAACAATTCTATTTCTTATAACAGTCATAACAACTAAGTGAAGAAACTGAACTATTTAGAATGAAGTGAAAGAACACATACCAACGACTAAAATTTGAATAGCTTGGCTTTATAGTCTTCCTAATAAAAGGAGATGAGAAAAAATAGAAAAATCCAATCAAGCAGAAATACATGGACCACCATTTGATGTTCTTGTCCAGTTCTTGTATGAGGGTGTGGATGTTATCAGATGATATGAAGAATAGGCATCCCACTATCACTGCAAAAAGAGCATGACGAGAATGCTCATGTGGATAGGGATATGTATGAGTGAATATTGCACTGACACTCTCCATTTTGAGGGTATCAAACAAATTCTTGTTCTTCCCCATTGAACTATTCTTGTTCTTCCCCATGGAACTAACACTAGTGTTCACTTGATGCCCTTCTCATACGCTCCCTATAGTAGCTGGCAAGAAAATGGAGACTGATAAGTACCACATAAACTGAATATAAAGTACAAAAATTGTAAGATCTCATCCAGCTCGAACAAGATGCATAGTCTTTGCTTTCATGCTACATGAAATGCTTGTCTAAAAGAATAAAAATAAGGAGAAAAACTAACATACGATAGAGACTCATTCTTGACATAAGAAATAAAATTTTGGCAAATGCATAACCACATTACCCACATATAAAACAAAAGGTTTAAAATTGATTCTTTTTTTCTTAAAAAAAAGGTTTAAATTTGATTGGCAAGCATGTATCAACGATGTAGTGAGTACAAAGAGAAATACCTCACCCTTCTAAGAATTAGAACAATCTTACATTTTGGGCGAGAAATCTATGTGGAGTTTAGTTTTGCAATTATTTATTTTGTATATATTAATTTTTTTATCTGTCAAGCACAATTCTGTATGCATCATGATATGACGAAGAAAGAAAACATAGGAGAAAGGAAAAACACCACCATCCCCGCTGAGGCCAACAAAAGAAGACCGAAATGGTCTTAAAAGAACTAACTTGACCGTACTGGTTCATGTACAGACCCTATAAATATCATTTGCAAGCCCTTGAAACAAGGGAAACTAGTATGCAAAGTCATCATTCGAATGCGTTCTGGATAAGTTATTGGATCATGTCAAAACAGGAGCTGTTATAACATATCGCCTTGTTTTTAGTGATCCAAGCTAGGGAAAGTTCGGTAACAACGGGTAAAAAAAAACCTCAATCGTCAGTTCATCACGCAGAGCAGCACCAATGAACAGTGTAAAATGGTGGTTAAGCAAATTGAATGACACAAATGAGGAACACTCTTAAGATCAATTAAGCCAGAAGGCATAAGTATAAAAAATGCTAAATACAACATATGCTACAGCAACTATAACAGTCCTCAAGCCCAAGTCACTATCAAATATTCATATAAACTAACCAAGAAAAATTCATAAAAATTAGAAAGAAAGGTTAGCCTAATACTAGAAGAAGAAGAAATTTTTAACTCTCCATCTGCATCTTGCTACTAAAATTCTCGGTAGCACACCTACAGCTACATGCAATGGTGAATCCCAACTTAAAGTTCATACAAACCATAAAAAGGCAGAGACTTTCCTCATCCGTAGTTCTTAAAAAACCCCACAACTGACTACCAAAATCACAACTCCAGATCACAACAAATTTCATAGAACATCTAGAAATATCAAAATAGCATGCTAAATTCTGCTCCAATTGAATCAGGTAAAGGAACCCACTTCCTTCCCAGTCAAAAAAAATTCCCATATGACAGATACCCATAACTGAATTTTGCGCAAAACCAATAATCCCATATTGGGTTTCTTCAAGCTAAGCCATAATTCACTACAAACATTAAAAAAGTTGAGAAATTCACAACGAATAGTAAAACCCACGAAGCCAAAGAGGTTACCTGAACTTGAAGAAGAAGAAATGGGAAGGTTGAGAGATTTCCTCAGCTTTTTTCTTCTTCTTCTTTTTGTAAAAATTTGTGTTGGCTCTCTCACTATTTCAATTTCAACATCTAAAAAATCTAACCAATCCAATAAATCTCTAAATTTAAAAGCGGAAAGCGTGGGGGCAGTGAATCAAGTTGGGAAAGAACATCCCACAGAATATCTTTCACCAATTTCAACCCGTTAAGTTTCCTGCGCCTGCGGGGGGTGGTTTGTTCTCTCTGATTTTGTTATTTATTTATGTTTTCCCCCCTGTTTCTTGTTTTCATTGACTTTAACGGGCCCAATAGATCCGACCCGTAACATAAAGTCTGACCCGTCTCTTCCACAATTGAAATGAAAATTTTGAAGCTTTATTTATTTAAGTTTCTCTTGTTCAAGGCCAAACATTGCTTTTAAAATATATATATATTATATACTTATATATATATATATATATATATATATATATATATATAGAGAGACGAGAGAGATTAATGGGGTCATCCTTGTCATCAGGAAGAGATTTCCTCCTTGACGCCTTTTAAAATCACATGATGAGCGACATTATGGATGGATCCGCCTCCGTTGAACATTGATCTACATATTCTAAAACCCCAACACACCAAGTTTGGGGTGAATCCGTCGTCGTTTGACCCTCCATCGAGCCATGTGGAAAGTTCTATTCATTCAAAACCGTTAAAATTGATACGAGTGGATGAGGGTCAAACGACGACGGGTTCACCCCAAACTTGGTGTGTTCGGGTTTTAGAATATGTAGATCAAGTTCAACAGAGCGGATCATCCACAAGTGCGCTCAATCATGTGATTTTAGAGGCCCGCTCAAGGAGAAAATCCCCTCCTATGACAATGATATATATATATATATATATTATATATATATATATATATATATGCGCCTGTGCAAAAATGCAGCGTGTGAAACATCAATTTATCTTTGTAAGTTAACAATGTATCTTAACATATGTATCTTTTTGATATATGAATTTTTTGATAGCTCATCTTACTAAATAAAACATCAGTAGTTTATCTACTGTCTCCTTGTCTTATGAAGAGAGGTAAACATTACCACTCGCGAATATTAGTATTCATTATTGCATAATTTTTTATGCTCTACTGTTGATCATTTTTTTTATATATGGATCCGTGTCCTTTTTTTTTAAATTAAAGAGGCGACCGGAGAGGGTTCAATAATTACTACGGCCGCCACCGTTTATTTTTGATTTCAAAGTTTTTATGGTGTTAATCTGATTATTAAACCACTTAGTACTTGAAAAAGGATAAGATCGAGTTGTGTACGCAGTCAAGTCTTGGGATTTTGATCATGTTGTACACGTTTAGTTGATCCTCGATCTCTTGATTTTCTGACTTTCAACACGCAACTTTTCACATGAAATTCCAAGTCTTTTTAAATTATTATTATATATACATATGATATATAAGGTGCGGACAATTAATAAACGTGATATGCGTCAAGACGCAAAACTCGTGGTCCGTGTTACTTAATGAGTTGAGCCTAAACTTTGTGCACGCGAAATTTAAATATTTGAACAAGTTAAGTTTTGTCATTCTTCCTTGCTTAAGATAAACAAAATTAGAGGGGAAATCTGCACTCCTCTGTTTTGTTTTGTTTTTTTTAATAAAGGTTTATGTATTTACACAATTTTCAACTCTTGCCTAATCAGTCTCTCTCTGGACATTTCCCTTAGTCTGTCTAAAAATTACTGCAGATATCTGATCCTCATAAAACGCTAACGATGAAAGTTACAATATGACGATTTTCACGACAACATACGAGAGTTACAAATTGACGACTCTCACATTTCAAAGAGCCAAATGCAAGGATTACAAGATGACGATCTTTGCAGAACTTGAAAAAGAGATAACAATTAACGATATCTTCAAAGCAAAATGCGAGGGTCCACCCCCGCGTTCCAACTACAATTCACACACTGCTACTAACTTGATGGAGTGATCTAAATCTAAAATTTAAAACATTAATAATTCTTATTCTATTGTTTGATTGATCAAATAATGCTTTTTTTACTTTGAAAATCAAATAATCTCGATGATAAAAATGAAAGAGAATTAAAAAAACATAATTATCCACTATGATGAGAAGGAGGCTATTTAAAAATGGGTATTGTATGTTTAGAAAATAGAACCTTTTAATTAAATTATATATTCAAATTTTAAAAGTCTGAATAAATCATCTTTAATCGGAAATTATGTCCGATGTCCTTTACACCCCAACACTTAACTTAAAAGAATGTTAAATTGTTGTCAAAGTTAACTACTTCTTTGTCTATATTCAACATGAGAATTGTTGGAGATTTTCTTTCTTTATTTTATAAAAAAAAATTTAACATCATTGACCAGATTTCTCCACCACATTAATATTTTTTTAACATTATGCATTCATCCAAATACGAAATAAATTAATTGTGGAGACGTGTGGCCTAATCTCCAACCAACGCACTTATTAGCGTCCACAAATGGAATAAATTAATTGGGCGAAAAAGAAAATGCCTCAATAAAGCATTGGGCCTTTTGTTTTGTTCTCATGATACTGGTAACTGGGAATAGCGACCACGATTAATCTCCTCCGCGGGTTATTTTACCGCAGAGTTCAATGTTTTTTTCTTTTCGGAAAAGCAACGGAACGGGATACGTCACCGCCTCATCCATCGTGAAAGCCGTTCCACCGGGCACCGGCCCACGCTAGGAATTCCAGAATGTGACACGTGGCATAATTTCAGTGGAGCATCTTTTGGCACGAGCTTTTGTGCCTCTTTGCTTTTCCCCTGGTTGTGAATTGATAGAAAAACGTTCGGAACATTATTTTGGGAACAATTTTTCAAAACCGACCGATTTTTTTTTTTTTTCAAAATCGACCGTTTTTTTTTATTTATCAAAATCGACCCGGTTTGTGATTAGCAGGTTAATCACTATCCTAAATAGTCGGGGTTGCCAACCCCGACTATTTAGGAGGGTGTTAAATCCTAATTAAAGGGTGATTAGCAGGCTAATCACAAAACCGGGTCGATTTTGATAAATAAAAAAAACAGTCGATTTTGAAAAAAAAAACAGCCGGTTTTGAAAAATTGTTCTTATTTTGGTGTTTTTGAAGTTTACACAGTTCCTTAAAACTATGACGTACTACAGTGACTCAAAATATGGGATCATTAGAAGGGACATGTAAGATGTCTCTATTTTATTGCATAATAATGAGCTGGTCAGACCAGCTCATTATGCAATAGGAATGTCTTAATGACCTAAAATATGGGACTATTGGAGAAGACATGTGAGATGTCCCCCTCCTATTACATAATGAGCTGGCCATGCCAGCTCATTATGTAATAGGAGGGGGACATTTCACATGTCTCCTCCAATGATCTCATATTTTGAATCCCTGTAGCAGCGTCCTAAAACTATATATATCTAAGTAACTTATTTGCAAATATATGGATTTTGGAGAGATGTGATTTAAGGAATGAGAACTATTTGACATATAAGTTTTTTTTTTGGGGGGTGACTAGTCTCCGCTTCTCTTTTTTTCAGTTCAGACACAAGTGAACAACACAAGTGCTAAAATATATAATAATTACAAATGAAAGATGGTCATGTAGTAGACAGGGATTTACTTTTGACCTTTTGAGGCAACCCCAAGCCCCAACCCTTGACATTTAATTATTAACAACCAAAACATTTATTTTGCTGTTAGTAATACAAGGAACAGGGCCCACGGTAAGAAGGTGCTTAGCACCAAGACGGCCTACTAACTCGCATAAGAAAAAGCCCAAAGAGCCCGCTAATCGTGCTAGCATGGGCTAATGAGTAGAGCAATTATTAGACGGCCCAATGCAAACAGAAAATCTGTTTGCAATTGTATAGAAAAGCCACAACCCTCGGTGTCATTCAAATACTGCCATTACCAATGTATCACCAATTCCTCAATAAAAAGAAGGGGAGAAGATAAAACCAAAAAACAAAAACAAATCCTGTAGGTAATGTTATCAAGGCATCATTGTCGATAATAAGAACTCTTGAGAGTATAGTGAAACATGTAATAATTGACTAGCACATGGCAGAAGACAACGTCACATAAACTGAGCAAAACAGGAAAGACTCGGCGATTAGTCACACAAAATTCTTTTCTCTCTTTGATGCACCAACTATCCAGTCAGAAATCAAACGAGAACAACAAGAGATTAGCATATATAAATAGATAACTGCATTCGGCATTCTCTACTCATCCGAATCCAAAGCCAAAACACAAGAAGATAAAAACACCAAAGAAGACACTGCTCCCTCTTATTACACAACAACAACAAGCATACCCCTCCACAGTTCAACTTCCGACCATCGCAGCACCTATTTCCGATCAACACAGGGCTCAATGAGCACTCCTTCAACGATCAGCCCCTTCTCCCACTCGACCTCCTCACTGGTGCTCAGGCTGAACCCCACGTCCCCTCCCTCTTCTGTCCCCACAAACTCCCCGGCCTTCACCTGGGCCCACTGGCCGGGCACCATCGCCTTCAGGCTCAGCTCCTTCTCCTGCGTGGTCCCGTTGGGGAGCTCCACTGTCATCTTCACCAGAGGCTCGACGTCAGGGACGTGGGGGTTCTTCATCATCATCAAGAACATGACCTCGTACTTCTCCCCAGGATTGAAGTGGTTCATCTCAAAGCTCCCCTTTATCTTGACGGGGCACATTTTCAGCATCTCGGCCACCTCCACGTCCATATCCCTGCATCATATGAGTAGGATAACTACTTATTGGGCGATAGAAAAGACTGTCTAAAACCTCATGGGTGTTAAATAAATAAGCCAGAATTAGGCTCTGAAACATTTATTTCCTCTTTTATTTCACTTTTTTTATATAAAAAAAAAAATACCCTTCAAGCCAAAGCCAGCGCCAGTAGCTTGGGTCCTCGCTTCGTTCAATAGAGAGTGCTCTTGAGTACAGCATGAAACTGTTGGAGTGGGTTGTTCGATCAGTCCAGCACCTCTGAAAGCAAGTCCGAAGTTCATTAGCAATGCAGAACAAAGTGCTTGGTTCAAATCACATAAGGGGCATAATCAATAGGCATAAGATACTGAGAGTGTTTTTGGACTCACGACGGTCTTCTTGTTGAGGAAAATGCCTGCTTTGAAGTGATCATGGACGTCCTCCACCGAGGGGAGCTCCGCCTTCTGAAGGAGGAGCTCAAGGTTGTGAGGAAGCTTCTTCGGAACATCCTGAGACATCTTTGATGATTAACTTCTCTTGATTGATCTTACTCCTTAACTTTGCACTTGATTGATTCCTGCACATCAGAGAAGGGAGGTCACAAAAATATATATATACACAGCTTGAGGATAGCCTGTCTGCAAAGTTAAATGTAACAGAAAAAGACTCGCTAACATTTGGAGTCAAAGATTAAACAATAAATATTGATTCGAGGATAGTGTTTGGTATTTTCCTTCATTTGACTTCATTTTATTTGTTGGGCGTATGACAACTGGCTCCTTGCTTACCTGTGATGAGGGAATGAGGACAACGACTTTGTGACTTGATTAGTTCTTGATTTAGTCTGGTCATTTGTTAATGAGGGACAAAATTTTACAAGTTGAGCAAAGTTTCTGCTGAAGCCTTTCTTTATACAGAGATAATCCAGATCTTAGTTATGCTAATATCGATGCTATGAATCTCCATGCATTCTCATGTGCAGTTCATTTTTATCTCAATTGAACTTCGGTGTATTATTATCTTCACAGTTTTCATATTGTAAAAGATGATGTTTCCCTCTCTCTTCCTTCTATATTATTTTTTCGAATGAATGCTACAAATTTATCAATATTTCCTAGAGTATTTTTACTGAAAAAAACATAGACCTCGGAAGTAACCCCTGAATTAGTTAAAAAGTTTTTAATAAATTTATCTACACTAATAACTACCAAAACGTATTAATCAACCAAATTTACCCCCCTATATTAGAACTTTCTAAAAAAAAAGACGAACCTAATAAGTTGAACCCATACACAAAAGAAAAAAAATATGAACCCATACACCCAAAAAAAACTGTGTATATGCAACACCCAATTAGTTGAATTTTTCCTAATAAGTTGAACTGTGTTATATTAAGCCCTTATGGGAATTTCAACAAATTAACCCCCATTCATCTAACTATACCATACTTCATAATTAAGTATTTATTTTTCTTAATTAAAATTTAAATTGCATCGGTCTGGATTAATTATTAGTTTAAAAGAACACCATAGACTGATTTTGTCTTAATTTGGCAATTATAGTACAGGTTAACTAGACCTTATTGGTATCTTTTAATTTAGCTGGCTGGAATACCTTTGGGGTATTCCATCCTTATTCTCAAAAAAAAAAAAAAATATTAGAATGTTATACTATGAATTAACATCATTCGATATGACCTGATATTTAAAATATATCCCCGACGTATCCTCGATTTTATCCGATATGGATTTTAGTCATCCGATATTTATGCAATATCCGATATCTAAAACAATGTCATCCGTCTTAAATTACGGCTTCTCTCACCTCCATTCTTAATTGTTCAACAACTCTCCCCTCCATGTCTTGCCACCACCAAGAGTTAATATACTGCTAAAATCATCTACACCCTCGTATCTCATGACTACTACACCCACAATTTGTTGATTATGGGTCTAAAGTGGAGGGATGGATGGTTGATATGAGTTCCGTGATGTCAAAGATTAATTATCTCTTGAGGTAGTACATAGACTATGATCTCCTTAGGCCAACCATGAGCATCGAAGTGTTAGATCCTGCTTCTCTGCTCCCTCTCCTTGACCATTTTAAATTATCTACCAGAGAATAATTCTCTAGCACGTGATCTTATTTCTTTGATGAACGGTTTACATTGTTAGCCTCTGATTAGGGTCTACCTAGCCCATGAGTGATATGTGCCAATAAACAAAGATGCACTATAAGTGCCTAAGTCCTATAATTCAAGGGACCTATATGCAATCAAAAAATGTATACATATCAAGAAGGTAGACACATAAAATTTCAATTAACTAATTTTTCCGAAAATAGGCTCTAGTTGGGTGACTTTTAGGGGAAAGTACTCTGAATTGTTTATAGTTAATGGGTCGGATCAAAAATTAAAAGTAACTGTTAACAACTCCTTTGGCAGCGATCACATACAAATAGAGATAGAAGCAAGAAGGCACGCAAAGACCAACATATCAATTTCCAGATAACAGTACTACACAAAAGGAATTAATTGTATGACATAAGATAGGATTGATAGCAAGAGATATAAGCAAACTATTAAAAAGTTCTATAATCTATACCATAAGCACAAAAGGCTGTAGTTACAACCTGCAGTTCAAACTTGTAAAAGAACCAAATGAACTAACTTTTCTATCAAGAATGACAATGGCACTTTACAGAGACCAAAATGCATTATAGAAGAACAAGGCACAGAAAAAGAAAATCACCTCACGGAAGATCTGCTTGACTGAATTTCTGAATGGAACAGCCAAATCTACTGGCTTATCTTTGGGAGTTTCTTCCAGGAAATCATCATCGTCATCCCTAGGTGGACGAGGTTCCAGAAGAGGTAAATAAAACAATAAGAAGGACCTCAGGGATGTAATAGCTAGGGACTTCAACTCAAAGGCTGAGAAGACAGGTTTTAGCTCTACAGGGTATTCTTTCGTTCTGTAATTAATAGACTCGCGGTTGAGTATATTTTCAGATGCTATTCGAAGACTAGGAATATATCCCTCGTCCAATGCTATGCCAGCATCACAATAAAAAATCGGAATTCCTCCATCACTGAAATAACATATAAAAATCATCAAGAGTGGAAGGCCATGAATGTGTAAAACTGTAAATCAACATGATTCAATAATGCATGAACTTAAGCTATACACTTTACTAGTATATACCATATGCAAGGGACCCCACGTTAAACAAATTGAAGTATCACCAAAAGGGGGTGGCTATATGAGCTATACAACTAAAATTGAAGTTAGTCACACTTTAAACTTCACAACCATATGAGAACAACACCCAAAAAAACTGAGATTTGTAAGGAACAGTTATAGACAGATGAATATGGAACGTCAGACTTCAAAAGAGTCTTATACAAATATTGCATACATCTATCATCATCACAGCCAGGTAATACATTACTAAATTACAAGTGAAGTCGTGACAACCTATATTGTTTAAACACTCCCATAGACTTCCAAAGTCTTACTTAAATGCTGGTGGCATTTATGAACTGAAGTCAATTTCTTATTGACAAAATTTGTCACAATCAATTCCTGAACTAATTGTGCATGCTTGCAATCAAGTCTTAAAAAAAAAATTACCCAGAATACCAGTGATCTTTATCCTAGATGCTTATGTATATCCAAAGAGGAATATGTTATATGGACTCAATTAGTAGCATATCGTCCAAAAGAGAGGAGAAAAATTAGGAAGAGGGAGATGACAGAATCAGAATCCCAGCTGAACAGAAAGGTAAGTTGAATACATGTTGATATATACACATAAATCCATATGCATATGTGCAGTGATATTCTAGTGTCTAAAGTTTATTGTGTTAGATGTCTAGATAAAACATATTTCATAGATATGGCCACATTAACTAGTTTTCACTTTTCTTTCCACACTATATGCAAATCTGGAAGGACTGTTCATAGTTTTTGCTATTTGTGAACTAAGAAGTTCTTGTATGGCTGCAATATGTCCCCCTCTTTTGCAAAGGTTTTAATTTCCCCTCTTTTATGTTGCAGATCTCTTGGATTGAGAGAACTGGCTACAAAGGCATCATTTTGCACCCAGGGGAGCTATCCGTTACCGGTTCTGATGACAAAAGCAACTGGCTTATGCTCGGAACTAAGGTAATAGTTCTTACTAAACAAAATTTGGTTGTACAATTTTCTACAAAGAATCCTCCTGCATGTATGTTAGTTTCGCAGATAAACCCTCTATGATGATGTTCGTCGAGCATATAACTGACCCCCCAAAAAAAAAAAAAAAAAAGAAAAAGAAAAAGAAAGTTCCCAAAAGCTAAAAAAAGAGTACTAAAGCTAGTCATGGTACCAAAGGTTCTGTGGAATGAAATGTAATAAAACAGAGGTGAAAATATATTTTTTATAGCATAGAAGGGTTTTTACGTAGTTTACCAAAATTTAGGCTAATGGCATATACAATTATACACTCGTAGTATGTTCTGAACCTAATACATTAATGTCTTCTAGTTCTACAGCCAAGATCATTTGAATATTGAAGTGCCACGACATGTCCGAGATTACGTCCAAATCGATGGTCAGCATGGCGTGTCTAGGCTTGAAACTGGTGTCACCTATGAGATTGCAATCCTGGTGATGTTAAAGGACACGGAAGAGGAGGGGAAGTACACCGTGATCCTTGAGCTCAACCTGGCAAATAGGGTTTCCCACCCAAGTCACGTGTAGATTACCTTGACAAGCTACCCCAGAACAAGTGGGCAGTATTCATGATCTATGAGTTTGTGGCTGCTTAAAGTGGGGAGGTCAGTTTCTCGATGACCTCGAGTCGAAGATGGCAAAAGAGGGGCTCATCATCAAGGGCGCCGTGATCCATCCATTGCTCTGATCTGACCGGATGAAGACAAAGAAGATGAAGGATGACGCATTTTCCTCTATTGGATAACGTTATTATTGTGTGCTTGAAAGTTTGAATAAGTTTCCTTCTGGTTTAATCCATGGTTGATCTCCCTTTCGGCATGTCCATATTTTTCAAAAAAAGATGGTCGGCATAATGAAATATTTAAAAACTAAATTAGTAGGATAAGCAGAAGTACATGCATAAAGCCATAAACACACAATGAAGGCAACTATATACAAAATTGTAGATATATACAACAGAAAGAACTAGAAATACTACTTCTCATTTTCCCATGCAATTAAGTGCGAATGCTGCCTGATTCATTAAGAGTAGATGACAAAACAAAATAAAAAACAGAAGAAAGACCCTCAGAGTTACAGTATTTCTCTCCAGTAAAGCATAATGCCATAAATGTCTCCGAAAGACGAGAAACAAATATAATAAAAACAAGCTTTATTTGAACATGAACAAAACAAGAGAATATGTTCTCTTACATTGACCAAAATTAGCAAACAACATAGGTAAACTAAATTCTCGAGACACGCTGAGAAATATAGAGACAAAGCTTTAACACAAACTTATGAGATACACCGATTTATTATTCAAAGACACTGACTTAAACCATGACCATCTTAAGCCAAACACAGAGAAAATCAATCAAAGATGGAGGTCCAAATCTAATTCTTGATTTTCAGACTCTTCCCCGCTGTGAACTTCACTTGAACCTTCAATAGCAGTAGCCCTTCTGATGTCTCTACCACTAATTCCTCCGGCAGATGGGGAAATCATCATGTTCATATTGCCATGATTATTAACAGGAACATTTTGCATCATTGCAAGATTTGGGTTATAGGGAATTAAATTCCCTCCAACCACATGAACGCTAGTCCCATAGGAATCTGGACCCACAATAAAGTTGATAACATTACTGACGAAAATAGTCCTTTGGTTACTAGTGCCACTTAAACTTCTGTTCACATTATCAATCGAGCCAGCCCTTGGTACTAAACCATTCATAGATTGGCCTCTAGGTACTAAACCATTCATGGATTGGCTCCTTGGTACTAAACCATTCAGGGATTCGCCCCTGGGTACATAGCCATCGATGGATTGGCCCCTGGGAACTAAACCATTCATGGATTGGGTATGGTAGGGCACATATCGGGGTCGAGGCTGAAAATGACGTTGAGGAATGGAAGAATACCGAACTTGGGTAGGTTGAACAGGGCCTTGTACGGAAGACATCACTATCTCACGCCTCGCCTCATTATCCCTGTCGATCCTTGCATGGACATTCTGATGACGGTTGTACCCCTGAAGATTGGCTAAGTACCTATCACACCTTGCACAAAAGAATGGAGTTCTTCTCCTCAAAGGGTCGGCTGCAGAGGAGCCTGCGCCTGAGGATGGTGGTGCTTCCATGATAGAGCAAAGAGGGGGAAAATTGTAAGAGAAAAAGAAAGAGGAAATGTGAGATTGGTGTGGGAGCTTTAGCCTTCTCATTTGACTCGTTTTATAGGAGACTTAAGAAAGATTTATGGTAGTCGGGTTGGCAAGAGGAATCAGCAAGTACATGTTCATTGAACATTTCACTCAATCATTGTAATCTCAAGGAAAATATGGTGTCAATCAAAGTGTGTTCAACTAAAATTGGAAATAAGCATCTACTCACAAAATAGAGAGAAATTTTAAGTGTACATGTATGATATATGCATGAATTTTGATGACTATATCTTAGGGAGGTGTGCTTTTGAGGGAGATGAGAAGAGATTCATGGCACAATGTTATTGAGATTTCAGCGCATTGTGGTTGAATCAATCAGCAGTGCATATCGGCTGGAATCCGCAAATCAGAGAACATGAATCCACTTTTTTTTCCTTTTCTCAAGAGATTATAAGGAATTTATGGCACAATGTTAATTGATATTTCAGTGGGTTCTAGTTTTACTAATTTGCCAAGTGTTCCCTACAGACTCCCGGAATTGGAGTGCGTGTATCTATCTTTTCAAAATGGGAATGTAATTGATGAATATCACCATTAAAGGAAACATGCAATATCAAAACATTGGTTAAAAAGATATGTGAAAAAGTTAGTCATTTAAAACTTTACTCCGTTGTCATCTTATGATTTACCTATCATCTGTTTTTCTGCCCCATTTTTTTCATTTATTGAGTGCATCTTGGATTTAAAATTTTGCATAGTCTATTTTCTCCTCATCTTCTCACTTAGTAAATGGCAGAATGCATGCACACACATAACTTGATATTGAACCATAGTTACACAGTACGCAGTACGCAATGGGGTCATGGTACGAATTCGGGTACATAATTCACCACTTAGAAAATTTAGATTCAATGGAGGGTAGCTTGATTTGGTACGCAAGTTCAATTAGTGGTACATTATAGATTTTTGGGTGCACTTAAAAGTTTTCCAAAGTATATAGCAAAAAGCTAGAAACTAGAAAGTTAATTATACATTTCAATGTTTTTTATATAAAATACTTAAATACTTTTTTTTCATGGAGTTTGCTTCTTAGTTCTACACTTTTTTTTCAACATAGTTTGTGTTGGGATCATGACGTCTTCATGTTTTATTAACATGAGTACTTAGTTATAGTAAAGTCATCGGCCCATATATTCTATTGTGCGTCTCCCTTCACTTGATTGCACATATTGTGTTGCATCTTGCGCAATGTACTAAAAGGGACTTTACGCCACACATACTTGCAAGCGGTACGCTAATTTTGGGGAACTAATTCGTGTATTAGAGGGAATCGGTTCACAAATATATCAGAAATCAGTTCACAGGAATTGTACATCGGTTCAAAGGAGGTCCAGGGAATCATGCACCTGTGTATTGAACTCTTTTACTTATCTTGCTCATGCTTAGCTCAAGTGTTTGAAAGGCTAGCTATTCACACTCCTAAAATCCCCTGCTCTGCACCAAAACTTTGGAGTTAAAAGTGAGGGTCGAGGATTATAATTCTATAATCTAGAAATATCCTGCAAGTTGAACACCCTTTCCATGGGTTGAAACTTGGGTTTTTTTCCACAGCAATAACAATTTTCAAATCAACTTTAAATGTACATCTAATGAGATTTAAACCTGGTCACTTTTATACAATCTTAAAGTCACTTCCAATTGACAAAAACTCCAGAGTTTTAAGAGTAGAGGGTTATAATTTTATAATCTAACATGATCATTTACAGATTTTTGCATTGGACCCATATTTTCTAATTCTTCCCCAACTAAGTAACACAGAATTTCACATTTAATTTGGAACACACCAACATCTACAATTATCCTATTACCCATGTGAATAGCTGAAAACATTGCCTTTAACTGATTTTATTAAGAAGAGCTTACTTGTAAGGGTAAAGTTTGCAAATTCCCTTATGCCACATTAATTGGCTACTGATGTGGGTGATTATCATCAAATGTTTGTTTGATTTTTCTCCCACGATAAAAATCGTCATCATATTGCCTAATTTAACATCTTTAGTTAGCACTTAGCACCTGGCACAACTAACCTCCCTTCCTTTTCATGGCACCATCAATCATGTCAACCATCAGCTCACATGATTGAACTCCAACTCGTCATCATTGATACTGAAACCAATTTTTTTTTCTTTGAAGGAACTCAGATAAGAAAATAGACTAATATATTTCCATCTTCTACTACAATTAGGACTCAAATTATGAAAATCGGATAAATGAGAAACATGGGCCCAGTGGTTTTCTTAGTTCTTCAACACGCATAATTTTTTTGGCTTCACAATCATCAACGGTAGAATTGAACCTTTATCCTTCTTAGACAAACCTCCAGAGAATATTCTGAAAGATTAACCTTGTAATGGTAATATTATCTAGTTTCATATTTCTGCTAGCAAATTCCAAATTAAGACCAATCCTAGATTCTGAATAAAATCTTTACAAAGTTAATTAATGACCAGAACAAGTAAAGAGGGAAAATCACCCCCATTTGGCTCCACCAAGCATGTGCACTGGGTAAGCAAGGAGTTATGTATCTGCTTATGGCAAAATTTTATTGATATTTCATTACTATTTGAAAATTTCCATCTAGTTACTTCACAATATTATTTAAAAAGAATCTTAAAATACTTATCATACACTGGCTTTTATTCACGATAAAAACTTATTTTGAAAAAGATGTAGACACACTTTTAAATAAAAAGGAGGCATTTTAGTAACCAAAACGATGATAATGCATAAAAAATCCAAATCCTGACCAAATATCAAGATCCCTTGAAACACATTGTTAATTCAACTAACCCCTCTTAGGTCAGGGGAACACCTAATATTTCGATGATCTTAGTGAAGAAGAACACTGATTTAATGTATAAAGAATTGAACTATGGTAACCACCAAATAAGCAAGTACAAATATTTATATCTATCAAACCACCTAGGTGGCTCGAATCCTACACTATACAGCATCTTATGATCATTAAGATCTAATAAATAACTATTGCCACAAACGTGATCAACCAAAACCCATAAACCTACCGATATGTCAGGTACGAAATATATAGACCAATTTAATTGATTGCATGCAAATGAGGGATCAAAGGTTAGGAGAACACCTTAGATTTAATGATCTGAATGAGGAAAAATACCTATATAATGTATAAAGAATTGGAATAGATACGGTAACTCTCAATTAGTCCAGTTTAAACACATACATAACTAACCAACCACAACATACAACATCCTATGACCGTTACGATCGAATAAATAACCATTGCCAGAAACGTAATCAAACAAAAACCTATAAAACTAGAAATACATCGCTACGAAATATATAGACCGGTTTAACTAACCGCATGCAAATCAGTGATAAATAGTCAGTAAAACACCCAAGGTTCGATGATCTTAATGAGGAAAAATACCTTGTAAATGCATAATAAATAGTTGGACTAAACGCAGTAACTCTTAAAGAATCAAGTCTAAATACACACATAACTAATCACCTAAAACATACATCTTATCGACCGCCACAATCAAATAAATAAGCTACAAATATATACAACAATTTAACAAACTGCATGCAAATGAGTGATGAAAATGGAAATAATAAGTCAGAAGCAACTAACTAGCGGAAATAATCGCGAGAGAGAGAGCATTTTTGATCCTCCATTACAATGCTCCATTCTGCAAGCAACAAATCATCACATATTAACAACAAAATAACCTTATAAGGATCGAACGAAATAAACAGCGATCGAATTGGACGAGAGAGAGAACCGATTCGTGTGTGTATCGATAACGACATCGCCAATCCTCGTCAACATCGCCCTTAGATTTAGATTTAGGTCTAGGGTTAGGGTTAGCATCTCTCTTTTTTTTTTTTTTTTTCCTTTCCTGTTTTTGGGGTTTTTCCCCCCTCCCCGTTTTTGGTTGATCGAGAGGGGATGCTAATAGAGGGAGGAAGAATGTGTTGGTTCGGGTCGGATCCTGTACACTTAACTCAAGCAGATACCCGACTCCGTGTGTACTTTTGCCGTTAGGTCCTTGTTACTTGGCATTATTTTATTTCTCCCTTTTTCTTTTGAACTTTATTCACTTTTTCTTTCTTTCTTTCGTTTTCGTCTCTAATTTTCAGTAACATCGGCTATCTTTAATGTGAATAGATATCATTTATTGGATCACGTTCTATGACAGATATAAATGATTTAATTAGAATAAGATAGCGTAATCTATAAAGAAAAGCTATCGGGTTATCAAGTTTTTGCAAGATTCGTAAGTATTAATATCTGGATTCTATAAGGAAGCGCATAAATTTTTTAGAATAAAAATGAGTATTACTTAATAGATGTGCTTGATTAGGATGTAGTAGATAATATTGTGTGCATCAGAATTGCATATATGCGCCCCAAAGTCTTGCTACATTGTCAACTAATTTCGTATCAAGTATCATGAGACAGTAAAAAAACTTACGAATTAAAGAACTTTTGTAAACGATATAACTGTGTGAACGTTAAACTATATGGAAATGTTTTGTTTTACTTAGTCACTTATACCTAAAATTTGATCTTACCTTTTGGTATTTGCGCGTACATGTACTACATTTCTGTTCATACAATATGAAGTCCTGAAAAACACTTGATTTTGAAATGATTGGTCAACCATCATTTTATTTCTTATCAAATGATTTTCAGCTTAGAACATTTAAAATCCTATGAGTACTATTCATTTTATATTCGATTCGGATCTTAAGATATGTTAAATCTGTGTTCAGTGACCAAGTTTCTGCTAAGAGCAATGAAACTGGTCACTATTATTGGAAGTTCGCTTCATATCTACTAAAGTTTCTATGTTTTTCCTCTTACTGCATAATACCTGCATAATTATATGTAAACCACGATTTCCTTCGAATTCTCGAGCTTTCCTCTAATTTTGAGACTTTTCAAGCTTGATTTCCGTACTGTTCCCATTTCTCCGTCTTTAATTAAGGCGGCCTGTTCGATTTTGTGATATCATATAAATGATTTTTCTCATCCTTTTCCCGTCAAACATATATGTATCCAAAATTTTGCTTCAAATAATTATATTATTGCAGAAAGATCATGAGCTTTTTTCTATAATTGTGAGAGAGTTGCATAGGGAAAATTGAAAAATAACTAAGCAAAAACAGGTTCATAGTGTACACGAAAAACAAACATTGAAAATTTTCCCAAACCTGCATATATTTGCTCTCGCTTGGAAAATAACATAAAGAAAAACAAATTTTACTCAGGTGCACAGCTTATTTGAGCAATTTTGGCCTCACAATAACTCCTTCCAAAATCATCCCACCCTTCCACCAATCACTCTGAACTTCACTCATACTGAACTTCACCTTACCATTAACACTTCCATCCAATCTAAATTCACCTCCATAAACATTATGCCATTCATTTCCTTTGCAACGATAAAATTCCAACATTTCGGCTATTTTGCTGGATTTTCCGTCTGGAGTTATCAATTCAAATGTCACAGGCGAAGAATGCCAACCCATCGCATCAACTTTGAACTTGATGACGTAAAATATTTCATATGTCGTGGATGGAGAGGGTGGGATTTTGGCTAAGTCCAATGAGCCCTTTATTTCCATCCAATTATATGGAAACAGTTTATACCGGGATTCATCCTTGGAGAGCTGGATCCATTGCCAGAATCGTTTATCGTTGCCCCATATTATGTTCAGAGCTTTGGCTGATACGTGAATTGTGTCCTTGTTCACATCAATCCATTCCTCCTGCAAAATATATAAATAACAAAAGAATTAGACATGGGAAATTTTTCAGAATTTTTTTTTTTGAAAAGATGGAATTTTCTCTGCTTACTCCATGTTCACCAATCCAATGAGGATTTTGAGCCTCCTCTGAAGACCCTGGATTGCTCATAGCTTGTGTTAAGATGTGTGATGGCTGTTTTGTTTGGGGAAGCATATCCTTCTCTTGCCTTCAACATTTATGCTCTTTATATAGTAACAAAAAGAGATTCATGTGACAAACATGCAAGCAACTTGGCTACTCAATTCATGAAGAGAATATTTACTTTTAGAAAAGCAAGGAAGGTGATACATACCAATCCCTTGGATCATATCATTCCGTTTTATATTATGTGTATATAATGTGTAAAGGAGATTCTTCATAATCTCATCTTCAAGTCTAGGGACCAACTATTTTCTATGGTCGATTTATTTTAGAGTTTTTTTGACTTTGGAAAAAGGAGCATCAAAAAAAGGGATCACTGCCGCGCACAAGAAAAGCATAACAATCTATAATGTCAAAAATCTCCCCTTAGGTGGACACAAATAGCTAACGATAGGAGAATTAAATTAAGGGACAGTAACCATTTAAAACATGGGTCTAAGAGTTTACAAGCGCAAATAGCTCATAATACCATAAAAATTAACAACCGTGAAAAACAACCACAAAAGAGAAATAAATGTATATAAATCTAATTTGGTTATGGTTTTGGTGTAGCATCTAAGAGATGCAAATGTAGTGTCATTCTGCAAGCCTAATTGAACTCAAACTTTGATTTCACATTTTACCTCTTAATTGGCAATATTTTGATCACCCTGACTTCTGTTTTCAGGCTTAAACAGGATATAAACACAACACATTGCCTTTTTTATATCGTTTAAAAAAAAAATTGTTCTACAGATGATATAAACACAACAGATTATGTTCTTGCAGTTTTACTACATAACAAAAAAAAAATCATTTTCCTCTTCTTTTGAGGAGGGATCAGATTAAATTGAAGATATCCTTCAGTTCTCTAAAAAAAAGTTGAGGTCAAGAATATATCGCGGAAAGATTTTGATTAAAGCCATTGAAATACATGTGAGAGGAGGAGAATTATTGACGGTGGTGATTAAGATGGGTAAATAGGGGGTTGCTACACATGAAGTAATGGAAACAAAGGTCAAGTTCAAGCAATCATATTTCACAAGGCTATAAAATTGGCATAAAGAACAGCAAGTGGAAGAAAAGGTTAATTACCTTTAAAAAAAATCTAAATTCAAATAATATGATTAAAAAGTGTAGCTTATATGTGATTCTTTTTCCTTTAAAAAACAATGTGAATTACATCTCTCTCCTGCTTCTAGAGTAAATTAAAAGTATATCAAGAACGATATCTATGAGATAAATAGTATACTAGACTTTATGGAACACCAAACCTGGCCAAATGTTTGTATTGATATTTTTCTGGTGGTAAAGAATAAGAAATCAAATAAAGCATTCAACATCCTATATAGACACGAACCTTCAACAGACCATGTACATTTGCAAAAGTTTGTTCATGAACCTCATCGGCGGCGGAGCTACAGTGGGGTGAAATGGGCCCCGGCCTTCCTTGAAATGCGAAAAGAATATTAGTAATAATAAGGAACTAATTACAGAACACTTATAAAAGAGAAGTTTAAAATTACCTCAATCGCTATTCTAAACTCTTCACAGAAATCCTAAGATCTTTTCTTGAAGAGGAAGCCTCTAACCAAATCCTTCCATCGCCGAAAGGGTGCAATATTGCAAGAGAGATATGAACTCTTAAAAAAAATATTTAAGTTTCCTCAAACCATTTTTATTATAGGCAAAGGCAATCCCTCAAGTTCATATTCATGTTAATGTGAGACTATCCCCAAATGAGAGAAGTGTCAAGCTAGCTAAAAGATAAGTGTTAAAACAAAATATATTTGTAGGCGTCTAAAAATGCATATAGGTGTCCGCACACAGCTCGAGGCGAAGAGAAGACGATGAACGTCATCATCCGAGTCAAGAAGGATTATCTGATTGGCCGCTGCGCACATCAATCAGCTCGCGCACGTCAGTCAACGCGCGCACGTCAATCAGCTCCCGCTCATCAGTCAACTCAAAGTGACCGAACGTACTTGTCAGGCAGCTCCAAGTGCCTGACGGGCTTGTCAGGTAGCTCCAGTTGCCTGACGGGCTTGTCAGGCAGCTCCAAGTACCCGCCACGTTTGTTGGTCAGATCCAAAGTGCCCGACCCTCTTGTCGGTCAGATCCAAAGTGCCCGACGTGCATGTCGGTCGGTTCCAAGTGCCGTAAAGAAGCTAACGAGTGCATGAAGCAAGTTATCAAATTGTACAAGTCAACAAGATGATCAAATACGCAAAACGACAGAAAATACAAGTTCCGGAAAGTCGGGAAAACAACGAGAAATTCAGCAAAAAGGCCAAACCCCCGCGCCGCGCGAGTCAGCTGTGCCGACTCNNNTTCTTAGTATTATTCATGGAAATAACATTTAGAATTACTGTGAGGGCACTCAATCTCTAAAAGCTGCCTGTATCATTGATATTACAATAATCACAAATAAAATTGAGGAAGATGGTGATCACAGCCAAAGTGAGGAACGTTTTAACGTATTCAACAGATGAGTAGTATTTGGGGAATGGTCTGTCAACAAAAATTGCATCAATCAGATTGTATCCTGCACGCCGGCATCAACTCTAGGCGACGGGCGCTCCCATGAACGTCATCATCGAGTCAAGAAGGATAAATCTGATGGCAGCTGCAGCACATCATCCACCTCCGGCGCACGTATACAAACGCGCGCACGTCAATCAGCTCCCGCTCATCATCACTCAAAAGTGACCGAACGTACTCCAGCAGCTCCAAGTGCCCTTGACGGGCTTCAGGTAGCTCCAGTTGCTTGACGGCTTGTCAGCAGCTCAAGTACCGCCACTTTGTTGGTCAGTATCCAAAGTGCCACCCTCTTGTCGTTCAGATCCAAATCGACGTGCATCGTCGGTCGTCAAGTGCCGTAAAGAAATGCTAACGAAGTGCATGAACAGTTATCAAATACATTCAACAAGATGATCAAATACAAAACGACAGAAATACAAGTCGGAAAGTCGGAAAACAACGAGAATTCAGAAAAGGCCAAACCCCCGCGACTAGGGGCCGGGTCGGACCCTACCCGCGCCCCGCCGTCCCTGCCGTGGTCAGCAGCGCCCGTCGCGCAGAGTCCGAGCCAAAAAACGCCGTTTTTGACGTTTTTTAGCGGTTTTCTCTGGACTTTATCTTTCAGGGTCCCAACTGACTTGATACCATCCCAAACTGTTAGGGTCTGGTTATTTACTGAGATATGATCAAATCCATCATTCTTATCCCATAAACCCCCTAATCGAGCTATACAAGAGGCGTGACATAATTGCTCGCCTAAATGCTATCGACGTGTGACGGACTCTCTCAAGAATTAAGAAGATTAATAAATTAAGAGTCCCGGGAAAAGCAGCATTGAGACCGGGCGAGATGACGGATACATACATAGTGAAGAGTGGACTCTCGAACGTCCCACTCTTATGCCACATGAACTCCGCTACAGACTCTGCTAAACCCTCGTTGTAAATTCGTGCTCCACTCTTCCCAATTTGGCAGCGTTTTCGCCCCTCTTGATCTCCTCCCCGTGAAATGAACCCATACAGGCCTGTATTTTATAGCCTTCGATTAGTGCGGTTTTCGCGATAATAAGAATGATGGATTTGATCATATCTTCATCAATAACAGCCCTATAACCAATGTTGTGGTATGATATCAAGTCAGTTGGGAACCCCTGGAACAGATAGAAATCCAGACAAACCGCTAACGTCAAAAACGCGTTTGGGCGCTCGGATCTGCCGCGAGGGCGCTCTTAGACTTCGCATGGGGGCGCGGGTAGGCGCGGGTCCGACCCGCGCCCCCGCTAAGCGCGGGTCGGACCGCGCCGACCCGCGCCCCCTGCGGGTCAGCAGCGCCCGTCGCGCAGATCCGAGCCCCAAACGCGTTTTTGACGTTTTTTAGCGGTTTTCTCGGGATTTATCTGTTCCAGGGGTTCCCAACTGACTTGATATCATCCACAAACATGGTTAGGCTGTTATTGACTGAAGATATGATCAAATCCATCATTCTTATCCGAAAACCCACTAATCGAAGCCTATAAATACAGGCCTATGGGTTCATTTCACGGGGAGGAGATCAAGAGGGCGAAACGCTGCCAAATTGGAGAGTGGAGCCACGAATTTACAACGAGGGTTAGCAGATCTTAGCGAGTTCATGTGCATAAAGAGTGGAGTTCGAGAGATCTGAGACCCGTACCCTATTCCTCCGGATTTAAGCTTAATCTTAATTTTGAGAAGAGTCGTAATCTCGCTTGGTCGAGATTATCGCTGCAGCGAATACTTCCTTCGTGAAGTAGGAGCTTTGATTCCATAATCTGTCAACCGGATCTGATCCGCGACGGTTCACGGATATCAACGTCCCCGGCACAGGCAAAGATCCCACGCAAGGAGCGGGTGATAAACGTCTGTTGCGCTGTTTGACAAGAGTTGTAATTTTTATATTTTTATTGTATAAGGATATCTTATAAAAAGATCGACATTTTCTCGTTTATTTGAGTTTATTGTAACGACCAAAATTGTAATAGATTCGATAGCAATGAAAACATCAACTTTTGACCCAAACAATATTTATCACGACAAACCTAAAGAGTTTTTCATAAAAACTTTTTTGAATTATATATTTCATATTTCTTTAAATAGAAATATTAGTATTGCATTTAATTCTCAACTAATTTTTATCGATAACTTTAATTTAACCATCGAGTCCCTATCCAATTAAATGTTCATAAAAACTCTTTCATAATATGATATAATTATTTATAATATATTATCTTACATTCAATCCGTTCGAGTATTAATTTATTTCTTTTAGATAATATTATAGAGCAGGACAATTCAGTTATTTGCTCATGTCTAAAATAACAATTCCCATGAATAAAAATATTTTTTGAAAGTATCAATTTATAACAAATGAGCAGATTTTGAAAATATTTCCAAAACCACGTACTTTGTCAACATGGTTTTACAGCTTCATGGATGCACATAATAAATTATACTCATCATAATGAGCATACTAGATCCTCTATATATATATATCCATCATTTCCCTAAATGAAATTTACTAACCTAATATTTCAGGTTTTATAGCACTCGTAGAAACATGATTAACCATCACCATCAAACCATACCAAATTAACAAATCGGATATGGCAACATCATTAAGTCTAAGGGAACCATGTAACAATTTGAATTCTCCATCTCTTAGGTGGTAAGTCCTAAAGAATTCAAATGCGGTCCGGTACTACACATGTCACAATGTGGACTCATGATGTCATACAATGGGGAAATCACCATTCCCAGTGTTTTAGACCCACAACCACATCTCCCATGTAGGTTTCGTGCATAATAACTTGTTAGGACGTACTTATCATTTACGAGCTATAGACGAAGCGTGAGTAGTTTAAGAAATATCCAAGTTAGATATCAAATCCAAACAAGCAAGCGACCATCACAGCGCATTGGTCTAACAGCACAATTTCTAAGGATAACATAACATTAATTACTATACAAATAATACCCAAAGAATAATTACAACGGTAAAATCTTTATTATAATATTCAAAAATATTATGTAAGTTTCATTTCATTTGGCGTGCAGGCGCACACCATGCTACGCTCTCAAGAGGGTACGCAAGCCATGAGATCGACACGGGAAACTAATTTTATTTTTTACATACGGATGGAATTACATTGCATAATGCACTACGTACTTTTGACTTCTTCGGGCGAAATTAAACTGCTTCGATGACCACATCATGAATGAAAAGGCCCCCCTTCCACGTCCCCGTCCAAATCTCGTACATGCCGAAGTGAATCTTGTCACCGGGAGCAGGGTTCGTAGGGACCTTAACCCTCGGGTATTGAGGGACTTCGACGATCGTCTCCTTCTTCAAGAGGCTCAGGTCATACTTCTTCCAGCTGCAGGCCCTGCCGAACCCAGCGCTTAGGTACACGGGGGCATTCTTCCAGCCGAACGCGTCGGACTTCAATCTCACGTTGAATTTGAACATCAGCTCCTGACCCTTCGGCAGCTGGTCGACGCCGAGTGAACCAGTGACCTCGAGCCAGCTCACTTGTAGAAGCTCGACGGGCTGATCTCTGAACAATTTTAAGAGCAAACATGAAAAAGAAATTGAGTATGATCAGTTTCTGGTGTATGGAGCTGCTGATATAATTAATGGTTCCTTTTTTTTTCTTTTTCTTTTTTACACTTTCTTAGGTAATTAAGACCATGAATAAAAGCTTACGTTTCTTCTTTAGGAATGCGCCAGTAGCGGTCATCTCCACCCCATATGATCTCGAGTGAACAAGGTTTGATGACCCATCTGTTTCCATTCTGGTCATAAAAGCAAGAAAATCAATCAAAGGACACTTAACGCAGAAATCATATGAGAAATGCGTGGGAAACATATGGGAGTTTCAACTTTAAGAAAGCTATCCTATGGAGTGATACGCGAGCACCAGATGTTGGAATTTTCGATGTGAAAATTCCTGTGTTCTCAATTGCAATGATCAGCTCGATCGACATAAGAATTTTGCTTTTCTTCGTTTCGCGATAACGAAATAGGCGATTAATTTCACCTGCGGACGATGAAGTTACCTTTGCGGCCACCAGCGGCTTGGAGGGCTTGTAGTGAGGAGAAGTCCTCGTAGTCATCTTTCTGAAGAAGAATCAGTTAAATTTTAAGTGAAAACTGCGAAAAGAACGAAGGTGGCTGCAGGCTTGAGAAGTAGGCAATTTAAAGATAAATGCGCATCGTCTAGCTTTTTATAGAAGAAAAGAAGAGACCGAACAGAACGATATGATCGGGAAAAAAAAGGCAAAAAATAAAGAGGGGGCATACCAATGGGCTGCACAGCGCCGCTAGGATTCTCCAGACGTGGACCATGCACGAGCGGACGGAGGTGAGGAAAGCATCTTCTTCATCTCCCTCCCTCTCTCTCTCCTCTTTTATTTGTTCTTCGTTTGTGATCAACCTTGAGTGCGACAGAAGCAAGAATATAAACGCTTTATCAATTCATAGAATCATAGAATAGAAAATCATACCGGCGGTGTATTCCGCAATATGGAAACATCTGTACACATGCGAGAGGATACAATGAAAGTAGTCATTTCATTAACCACGCAAAAAGCACCAGTCAAAATTAATCTTCGATAATCAACTGCCATATATAGCCGGAATCTTCATATTTGAGGCCATCCCTATCCCCTTTTATCAATCCAGAGACCACACAAGGACATGGCATCGGATTCGTTACTTTTAAGAGTGGGTAGCCTTGGCACCGAACATTGTCAACCTCCAGCGAAGCTTCCGTTTTTATTCCAGAAAAATCTCATAAGCACCACGCCCACAACTCATTGGTTATGCAGAGCTAGCTAGCTGTATGATAGGAATGCAGTTATTCCCTTCTCTGGAGTTCATCGGCTTATACGCATCAAACACCTGCAGGCTGCCGTCCTCCCTCAAAACGTAAAGCCAACGTGTGGCGCCAAAACTTCAATCGAGAAAAGAGGATCGGGCATGCACGTAAAATCCATGTGATCATATAATAAGGAACATATATATTTTGTGTATTAGAACGAACTGGAAAGGGGAAAAAAAATGCGTGTGTATGCAATTGCAACTATGAGCAGTGATATTTTACGTAACAGGGTGTTACACCATCATAACACAACACAAACATCCATAATCTGTAGATATCACCAAAATATCTTTAAGCTACCTGCAATAATGGTTGACACTTGACAACATGAAAAGGGCATACGTGCTCGAGAAAACCCATTTGAAAATCATAAAGTTGCAAAAGAAGAGCATATTGATCACTGGTAGATTTAATTAAAAGAAATGAGGTACTGTAGTATATGAAAATGTAGTATCTTCTCAAACTCGGACTACTACTACAGTCTACAGGAACGACGATTAACTTAACAAGAGCCTTTTTTCCCCCTAAAAAGGAAGTCCGGTAAAGGAGTATAAGTTTATAGCCATTAATATGACGAAGGGTAGCCAGATAAATCAAAACGTCGTTGCTTCACAATTTTTCCAGTATTCAGCAGGGAGCTAATACTTCTACTTGCAATATTCTGTATCCAACAAACACACGTGCAGTCTGCAGAATTATCTGAGTCTACATACCAACAAAAATAAATGTAACTCGCAGTGTATAAAAGATAATCAACAAAAATAAATGTAACTCGCAGTTTGTGGATAATCAATAAAAATAAATGTAACGCGCAGTTTGTGATGATCATAAGAAGTATTCTAAGGAATTTTACAATAAGTGACTCTGGAAATAAATACTTCTCAAGCATACCCACTTACCAAAGAACTGAAAGGAAATTCCTGATTCATAAAGTCAGATCAGATATAGAGATTTTACAAAGTACAGAATAGCTAAAGGAATAAACACAAAATTTGTTAAGAAATCCATAATACATTGCTGATAATCAAGCTAATAGCAGTTATATCCAGCACCCTCTTACAACATTTGACAACATTTCTTTGAGTCTACATACCAAATGAAAAGAAGTCAAAATGGCAGAGGCAGAGACAAGTGGCTACCCTCAACATTGTCAAGCTACATCCCACCAGTTCCTGGATGTTTTCGGAAGATCCATTCCAGTGACTTTCCGACAACATTCGCTAGGAATCCTGCTACATGTAAAGAAGTGAATCACTAAAAGATATCTACACAAATAACGATTGATGCTCCACAAGGGTTCTTTGTGCCTTAAGATTCTCCGGCACTATCAAGATTAGCAGCATATGAAGTAGGATGTGAGTAACAAAAGGGAAAAATTCTCCTTGCAGTAGAAGTGAAGTCACTCCCAAAAGTTGCTCAAGTTTGGGCCTTTTCTGAAGCTGTTGAATAGGAAGCCAACTCTTCAGTAGTAATAGGTTTATGCAGCTGCAACAACAGACATAAAATTGAAATAAGCTGCACAAAGTCTTCAAACAATTCCGAAGTAACAAAAAAAAAGGTAAAATTAGAGCAAATATAATGTTTAGGGTAAGAACAGTACATAGTAAACGAATAAAACTACTGCAATGAATAACTTTACTTCTCACAAGCAGTTGTTTTAAAGCATATGCAATTACTGAAATCTTAACAAGTGACCACTGAGCTAGCAGTTTTGTAGTAAAAGGCCTATTCAAGAGGTGGCCAAATCTAGCCCCTACATCATGCCTCGGAGATGGAGCCTCTTTTTTAAAGTAGGTGAATAGTAATTAAGGCTCTCTCTCCGAGGCATGATGTAGGGTCTTGATTTGACCACCTCACTACCAAGTTTAATGGAGAAACTTGGTACCAAGGTTCTCCATATTTCTCATATATATATATATATATATATATATGGAGAGGTTCTAATAAAAACCTCCTTAGCCTAAAAACTAAAAACCTCCTTCATCCAATGGCTAGGATTCAGTCAAACAGTCAACAGACACATGCATTAATTACCTCATTAAACACATGCATTAATTACATCAACGCAGTGAATCCAGATTCACTACATTGAACCCAGATTCATTACCTCAACGAACACGTCCTTTACTGCAGTGAATCCAGATTCACTGCAATGAATCCAGATTCATTACCTCAACGAACATGTTTTTCACTGTAGTGAATCCAGATTCACTGTATTGAATCCAGATTCATTACCTCAACGAACACGTTTTTCACTGCAGTGAATCAAGATTCACAGCAGTGAATCTGGATTTGTGTTCGATGAGGTAATTAATGCATGTTCTGTTGACTGACTCGCGCAAGCGCATTAGGATTGCAACTAAGATCGCAGATGGATGAAGGGAGAGTTTTTAAAGAGCTAAAGGAGGTATTTTATCTAGAACATCTTCTCTCTCATCTAATAATATATATATATAGTATATATAATATATAGGTAGTATATATATAATATAATATATAATACTATATAATAGTTCTCGTCTCAGTCTCTGCTCGGTCTATATATATATATAGTATATATAAATATATGATGATATATTAATATAGGTGATATGAGTATATAGTATGTATAGTATGAAGTATAAGGGCACCGGGCCTAGAGACTCCGACAAATGATTTGAGCTACATTGTGGATGATGCGAGCAGCGTGCCGTTAGGAGCTTGGATGCTACATATTCTAAAAAGCTGGCGCAGACAGAGGACAGCCGCACGCCAAGTTTGGGTGCAACGCCAATCGTGCATTGTGACCGAGCTCGGTCTGAAGCCATGCTGACAAAAGTTCTATTCATGGTCGACATCATTAAAATTGTGACTAGGCAGGAATGGATGAAGGGGTCAAAACCGAGCAGACGGTTGCAGTCGGCCAAAACTGGTGTGTTGGAGTTTTTAGAAATGATGTAGATCAAGTCAACGAAGGGCGGAATCATGCCACAATGTGAATTTCAATCATGTTGATTTTAAGGGCCGGGCAGTGGCCTGTTCCGCACGAATGATTATCTAAAGACGTCACACGGCGTCGGACCCATTAGGACACGAAGGTGCTCTGGAATATAAGTATAGAGTACCGCCCTAACGATTTGGAGCTATGGCTAAAGGAAGGAGAGGGTAGACGTGAGGTATATATATAGTATAATAGTAGAGAGAGAGAGACAGCATAATATAGATGGGCAACAGTGCTTTGCAAGTGAACTTACATGTTTTAAGTTTTAATTTTTTATTTTGAATAGCAAAACTATGTGTTAATAAATAAAATCATATTATAAGATGGCTTAAAAAGAAATGCATAAATTAATTATTATTGTTTAGTTATTGTAATTTAATGTTTTTCTTATAATTATCGCCTAGCGCTAATCTTTTTTAGTTATTGTAATTTAATGTTTTTATTATAATGATCGCCTAGTGTTAATCTTCTTTAAATAAGTCTTCGAATCTAAAATTGCTCTTAAATAAAACTGCAAATTATACAAATTCTCTTAAATATGCCACTCTAACTTAAAAGTTGTTAACTCAACTCTAAATTAACTAAGCTGCATTAATCTTGCTAGCTTTATCCTAATGTTCCTTAGATAGTTATACTTGATACACACAACATATTGCAATAGTTACTTTTCATTATAATTATTTAATAGGGTAAATTACACTAAACGCTTATAAACTTTTAGCCTATATGAACTTTCAGAATTACAATAAAACCCTAATGACTTTTCTGTTTCAAAGAAGACCTCTAACAAATTTATGAATTTTGCATATAACTCCTATAAATTAGAACCAAAAAATGGCATTAAAAGGCATTTTGAAAGTTATTGGAGGTTTGGTGTAATTTATCTAAAAGACATTGGGAGCTTTCTACAAACTTATTACAAGTTTAGTGTGATTTCAAAAGTTCATAAGTTACATTATTTAATATTATAATTCTTAGTTCAAATGATACTATTAAAATACTTATAGTCTATATACTATTAAAATATTTATCTAATTTGATTTTTTAACTATGCTCTTAAATAATTTAGTACTATAAATATTTCATAAATTTTTATTATACTACCATTAACAATTAATAGTACTATTATTAATAACAAATATATTTTTTGTAAAAAGGTTAGTTTTCAATCATTACCAAATATAGATTATTCAGTATCATGTAATAATCTTTGATAAAATACTATAAAATAATATTAAATTATTTATTTGATTTATTTAATAATATAATACTAAAAAATAGTGTAATTAGTAATTTACCTGATATTATTAAAATTGTTACACTATTTATGTGATTCAAAATTTAGTCTATTTATTTTATTGTTCATTGAATTATAGTATAATTCTTAATAGTATTTAGTAATATATTGTTCTATTTATACTATTATTTTAATTATTTTATTATAATTCATAAATAATTATTATAATAATTTAATTGGTTACTACTAATAATTGTGTATTACTTATTTGATAAATTATTTTATTTTATATATTTTTAAACAATTGATAGTTATAATATTATGGATAATTATAATTATTTAGGAAGATGAGAAAGTGCATAATTAATAAAAGATAATATTTATTTAATGAAAGATTAATTAGAGATAACAGCATAGGTAAAATTTATCAAAAGTTGAGAGGGCAAAAAAGAAAATTAGAAGTTATAACACCCCAATCCTCTTTTTAAAGTAGTATAGATTATATTTTAGTGAATGCCTCAATATGTGGGAAATTAAGTAAGGAGGTCCAAATTAATAAGATGTTATGGATAGTTAGTTAAAATTATTTAAAAATAATGGTATAATTGTAAATTATCAAAATTTAAGAGGGCAAAAAAAAATTTAAAAGTTTTAACATGGGTATTCTCTTTTATTAGTATAGATTTGGAATTGAGAGGGTTGAGATTGTGAGGTTCATTGTGAGCTGTTGGTTGTCCTTGTCCACTTTATTGGTTGCCAAATTCGATCATTCGAACCTTAAATTCATGCATGTGGTAATTAAAATTAGTAAATTATCTCTTAAATAGCTGTAATTTTTTGAACAGATTGTCATATTGCTTAATCAATATCAATCAATCAATGCTACATATAAAAGAGGATTGTCTTGTCAAAACTTTTGATTTTCATTTTTACCCTTTTAAGTTTGAATGTCAAATATGTCATTGGTAGTAATTAATCATTCACTAATTATATATTCCCTCACTTTTTCAATCTTTTGTCACACTATTATTTTATTAATTAATAATGTTATTTAATAGAAATCTTGAAACTTATTTCTAATTTATCTTCGCATAATATTTAAAAATAAAAAAAAAAATTCGTTAAGCTTAAGTCTTACGCCTCTGGGTTTCACCTCTTATGGAGGATCTCTTGTTACAGGCATCTTATTACCCTTTTAAAAGTTTGATAATAGTATAAAAACAAGTTGTATTTATTATAATTGTAATAGTATAATAGTATTAATAGTATAATGATTCTAATAGTATTTTTCAATTAATAAGTTACATTGTAATTTAATAATTATACAATGTAGTAAATTATTTACTAACAGTGTAATAAATTAGTTATTAAATTAAAATATAGTTACTAATAGTATTATAATTATGCCAAGTATGATATTATTATATTTTTTAAAAATTATTTAATATATTATAATTATTTTAATATTCTTAAATGGAAGATGGATGTTGTAGAATCTTACTTAATGATCTTAAATGGAAGATTTTCAGATGCCTATGATGCATATAGAGGCCTTTGATTCTAGAAAAGTTAATGTTAATTTCATGTAAACCCTTTATCTTTGGTGCCTCACAAAGTTCCTTTGAACTTTAACGTTTTCTCATCGGTCTTACCAAACTGTGATTAAATAACTAAAATATTCATGAAAGGAAAATTACCAAAATCTTTCATATCTACATTTTCTATTAAAACTATTACAGCACATGCCACTTGCTTTAAAATAATATAAAAAAGATCTAATAAGATCGAATATATTATATAATTAAATAATTAATTATTTTAAAATAATATAATCTAATCTAATAAAAAAATAACAAAAGCTATATCTGTAGAAGAAGATGAAAGTGCTATGAAAATTGTTATAATTTCTTGACTTATATACATTGGTATGTGATGTTACATGTGAGAGGATAACAATTGTAAATAGATTTCTATTTAAATAATAAGAATATAGTTAAACTTTAAAACTAATTATGTAGTACAATGAACTACTTGAATTTTAGTTGGTGAAAGTTCGCCACGTTGTGTCCTCATATTGTAGCCGTTTGTTTTAATTTTTTTTATTATAATTTTAAGAACGATTTTGTCTCTTTAATTTGTTTGGTGGATTTTGCAAATACAACATTCATATTATGTACATTTGTAGGTCTGTGTTGTTTTTGGGTTCAACCTCTAGGGCAGACATTATTTGTCTCATTAATTTGTTTGGTTTTTGCATATACGCCCTTCTTCTTGTATACATTTGTAAATTTGGTATTTAATAATTTCATTCATGTTTACATTTCAATTTAAACTATATCATTGTCTTCACACTATATATATCCAATAAGAATTCATCAATTGATCAACTCACTTTTACTTAATGGATTAGTCTTTGAATTTCAAGGGTATTTTTGTCTACCGAAATATTTTTCCGAACTCATGCTTTTAAAGGGAGTATGATATATATATATATATATATATATATTTGACCGCATAACCTGAACCTCCGAAACCTTAATATCTCCAACAGTAAACCAGCCTCAATAGAGGTCGAGAATTCAAAAACCACCCCAACACAGCCCTGTCTTAAAGTAAATGGCCTTTGGTGACTAGGACCTAGTTGGGAAGAGTGCGATTTCAACCCGATCCATTCACCTGAGTTAACAATAACCTAAAATTTGCAACTTTCGACAGCCCCCAGTTAGGGGGGCGTAACCCCAATTTTGATGTGCCATATATATATATATATATATATAACAAAAAAAAGAATCAGATAAAAGCATGCACAAATGTAACTAATCTAGCATGAAAAATTACACAGTTGATAATACTATTTCAGCAAATTGCATATAACCAAAGGATTGGTTGCCATTCGATAATATCTCAACTTTGATCCACTTCTCTCATATGGAAGCACCCAAAAGTCCCCATCTCCTAAACTATTTATATAGCGATGAATCAAGATATTAATTCATGTACGGAGAGCTGAACATAAATATCCATATATCCTAATAAACATAATGAAGGAGAACTGATCATCAAAAACTCACCGCATCAGCTACAGAAAACCAATGAAAACAGCGCAAAAGAGGATCATCAGCTGAAGGGTGAGTATCATGGTTCCAATATGTAATGTTCCCAAATTCAGCCCGAGATTCCCATTGGCCAAAATCACCTTCCAAACTCTCTGTTATCTTCCCTTTCTTTAGTTTCTTCTTATCCAACACATACCCTGTAGTTAAATGATATTAACCAAAAATATATGGAAACCACCTGATAGCCTTTCGACATTGCTTCATTTCAGATCAAAGATTCAATTTTTTCCCCTTTTCGAACAAATGGACGAAGTAGAGTAAAGAGGAAAAAAAATCATTTTTTGGTAAATTACAAGAAACCCCTTTCATCTATACAGTTTTTAAAGAAGCACGTTCGTCTATTAAGTTCAACAACGACAACAACTACAACAAAACCTCGTCTATTCGTAACTGCA
Source organism: Asparagus officinalis (assembly GCF_001876935.1). Taxonomy (NCBI): domain Eukaryota; kingdom Viridiplantae; phylum Streptophyta; class Magnoliopsida; order Asparagales; family Asparagaceae; genus Asparagus; species Asparagus officinalis. The sequence goes on along the minus strand of NC_033799.1, from coordinate 1,917,131 downwards.
TACATTTATAAAGGAATGTCACTTCTCGCATCTATGAAAGATATAATAAAAGATAGTAAATGAAAACAACATGGATGGTTCGGAATTTGAAATTTACTCCTCTCACCTGCCTCACAAGTTTATCCCAAACTGTTTAGAAACGAACAATTTTGACAACTATTATAGATTAGAGGGTCTTTTGTGGAACTTAATAGATGAGGGGGTTCTGAAAAACTGGGTACAGATGAAGGGGGTTTCTTGTAATTTACCCTGTATTTTTTAACTTCATTTCAGCTCAAGGATTCGATCTTCCCCCATCTATTTTCAGATGAAAACCAAAAAAGATCATTTTTTTAAAATGAAAACTCACCTTTAAACCCTTCAGGAATTGGAACAGTGGCTCCAAGCAGCTTCCTCCCCCTAAAATAAGCCTCTTTTACGCTCAATCCATCCACAACAACCTCTATTTTCTCCCAAAAAAAATTTCATTAGGGTTCGGGAAAAAGAAAAGAAGAAGAGAAACTAGGAAAAATTAAGCATAAACCCTAAATGAACCTGTGTCTCGAGGCTTGAAGTAGTGAGAGATTTCACTGGGACCGTCGAGCTTGATCGAGCAAGGGAGGAGATGAACTCGATCCGTTAGATCGGAAATCGACGGTGGATCTCGAGGGGCGAGATCGATGGTCCCCCTGATCCCCGCGTTCTTCGTCGTCTCCTCGTTCATTGGAGAGAATCTAAAGGAAACCCTAGAATCCTTAGCCCTAATTCTGACCGGTACTTTAAAATGGGATTTTAGGTCTTGATTACTTTTCCCGCGCGATATTTAGCAGATGAGGACCTCGATATTTAGCAGCGGATAAGAAACTATAACAGTCTCCTTTTTTTTAATAATAGAGGAAAATCTACAAATTCATCGTATAATACTTGATTAAAGTCTTTAAAGATGCTGTTTCTTCCATAATTCATCTACGCTTTATTTTGGTTTCTTATTTTAATTTGGTTTCTTATGGACATTTTAGCTCCAAAATCAAGTAAAGACGGATTATTTTCCCGTTAAATCCATGTCTTCAACTCTCCTGAAATCCATCAAAATTTCCATTTGAGCATATAAAATCGCACTTAATAGGACATAACATAAATTTCAATTCTCTACATTAAAACCAAAACATTTTAATTCTCTACGCAATTATCCAAGAATCAACAATAACATTAAAATTGAACACAAACTCATCACGCCAATAACTAACTGGGAATTAAAGAAGTGCAGTGTCATCAAATATTAAAAAGAAAATGGGAGGGACTGAGGAAGGAGCAGAAATGCAAATAATTAATACAACTGTTCTAACTTGCTACAAATAATAATGTTACAGCTCAACCCGAAGAACAATCAATGCCGGAAAATTTTCTATCTTCACTCCCATTATCTCTCTAAAATTACCAATTAAAAAAACTCGGGCCTCCCCTCGACATCAATTCTTTTCCAGCATCTTTACCCATCGAAACCATATCATCATATTCATATAGCCCTTTTCTCGATGTCTCCAAAACTATTAAGAGAACAAGTAATAATACATCTCCATTAGAAATTTATCAACAAACAGAATAATAATTTTTTCATTGACATATATATAGAATGTATTATCACCTCGAGTTCCATCTGGAGAGGCTACTAAACCTCGGAAAACACAATACCCATCCTTGTCCTTGTGTGCATATCCAGCAATTGGAGTTCGACATGAACCATCCAGCGTCTCGAGAAATGCTCTCTCACAAGCAACAGCTAATCTTGTCTCTTCATGATTCAAGGAACCAATGTAATTAGCCTGTTCACATGAATGTTTCTCTTTCAGTTACTGGCCATATCAAAATGTGCGATATGTTTAACAAGATTAGCAAACATTTATGCTCAAACTTTAGAGTTAATTAGGCCAATATGTTAGCTATCAAATTCAAAATTTTGGCATTCCTAAATTAAAATTTTACAGTTGGACGTGATTGACTACAAATCAACTACATAAAATAAAATCCTCAATGGGTTCAACATGTTTTAACCATGTATCTTACGTTGTCAAAAGCAACATTTTAGAATTTTACCCCTAGTACAGAACATGTCTAAATTTTGATTTTTTTTTTCTTTGTTTCTAGATAGTTTACGTGTATTATATCCTATCCAACCCAATTTGAAAAGTCTAACTTTAAATTTGGATCTCTAGTATCTGCAATTTTGGATACTATCAGTAGTAGCCTAGGTCAACTATGTGTTTTTTGCTCAAAATTTTGCAATTATCACAGGCTTACCATCTTATCATCGTTGCTTCTACAGGCTATGCCAATTGCACCTTGAGCAATTGCAGGGAGCATTTCTTCAATGGAGAGTGTAGCTGTTACGGTTTCAGTCATGCTCAGTCTCTTGAGCCCTGCAAGTGCTAATAATGTTGCTTGGACCTCTCCTTCGTTGAGTTTCTTTAGTCGAGTTTGAACATTGCCCCTGAAGTTAACAACCTGCACAATATAGATTTTGTTCACAAAGAGGGAGAGCTCGTGTTCAGAAAGTGAGGTTTATTGAAGAATGGCTTGTGGTATTCTCTCAGTAGGAACATATGCAAAGATGGGTAAAAGTTCACAGTGAAAGAAATAGCATCAACCAACCATAATATATAAAAGAAATATAAGTGAAATTTTACAAAAATAATGGATTCTTGAATAGTTTATGAATGAATGGGCATCTGAAGAGTGTCTAAGAAACACTTTGGTTAAATGGAAGCCTTATACAGTGTTGAGGCCCGACCTAGTGGTAAAGAATGGGGTTGAATTACCTGCTACTTTGTATTCAAGCCCTTCCAAGCGTCTGGCAAAGCATAATTTTGACAAAGAAAGCCAATGGCTTACCTGCCAATTTCATAGCAGACCCATAGTATTCTAGTCATTTTCTCAATCAGATATCACACCAAGATATACTCGTGTATTTGAAAGAACACTAGAAGAGCAAGAATTACTCAGTCAATCAACACTACTCTTCCTGCTAGACATAAATGTTTAGGATGAAACTTATTGGATTTGGTCAATCATAGTTCACACTTTTGAATAATGGAAAAAATATTGACATGTTGCCCAAAATCTACCTCGGAAAAGATGAGACAGTCATCTGCACATTTAAATAAATAGTATAACAGGCAAGATGGATAGTGATGATTGAACTATGACCAAGATCACTATTTGATTAGCATGCAACAGAATCACAACGTAGGTAAGTAAATACCCCCATAGAGTTCCTAATAATTCAGGGGAATATTATAACGATGAATATTGCAATGATGCTTTTGTGGATGAGTATCAGAATCTACATCCCATGCCTCATAAACCATGTAAACATACAACTAGACAGAGTCAACATTTTGACCAGTATAATTGCATATCAACTTGACATTGGCCTTTCACTAAGTTGGTATATGAATGAGAACAAGGAATTTTCCAACTGCTCAAAAGGAGAATTGGCGGTCATGATAACCTAGCAATTGATATGTGCAATTTCACGCTCATGTATATACCTACAACCATGCTAGTGAAACTAGGAAGTGGACCTACAAAGTTTCCAATCGAAAAAACTTGTAATAAGATAGACAAGAAAAGTTGTTCAGGGAAGTGCACCTAGCTATAAAGTTAACTATGAGAGATCACAAGCATCCAATATGACCTTAATAAGCATATAAAGAAAATATCATGTAGACAGCTAACAGATAATGCACATTATCATTTACCAAACAAAAAGTATTTCTAGTCTTCGTTGTTTTTTAGGCATGTTATCTAATACTAAACAACACATAGTATTACTTATAAATCTACAGGATTGAAAGAGTTTAAAACTAAATCGAAGTTTTAAAATATGACTTACTTTTAGTGATGGATATCTGTAGAGTATCTGAGACTGCCTCCTTAATGAAGCACTACCCACAACACTTCCAGCTGGAAGCTCTGCAAGCGATTTCGCAGTCAAAGATATAAACGCATCTCTAACATCCTCTCGGGGGAGATTACAAGGTAATATCATTCCATCAGGAAAATAAGTAGGAACATCCTTCATCGAATGGACAGCAATATCGATTCTCCCATCCAACAGAGCCTCATCTATCTCTTTTGTAAATAGTCCTTTGCCTCCTATATCAGCTAACGGTTGGTTGAGTATTTTATCACCAGTGGTTTTTATGATTATGATCTCGATTGCTCCTTCTTGGGCAAGCTCAGAATGTGTAGCCATGAGTTTATCTCGTGTTTCGTGGGCTTGAGCAAGTGCTAATGGACTGTCCTACATAAACAACAGGAACAATATTGTCCATATATGGAATATATGACCAGGATATATAAGAATTGATGATAAGCTTCTTGCTAATTTCACTTCAATTTATTAATCATTCAATGAACTAAAGATCACACAAATGATAGGAAATGTAAGCAGCGGATATAAAGGAGTTTAACATAATGTATTAGTCTCCGAAAATTTAATTTTAAAAATACAAATAAAAGTATAAGATGTTAAACAAGCTATACACCGCAAGGATTACATTAAATTTTTGAGATGGGAAATTATGGCAGTTCTGGGCAAAAGCGAAATCCAAATGGCACTGAGAATAATAAGTAAAAAAAATTACTCAAAGTACACTAAATTTATGGCAAAATCTACTCAACAAGCAGTAACCCATCAATATTAACAGCAATTTCCCACAAAAATCGACTATTGCAATACAGGAAGATTCAACCGATGTCAAATCTATGCTCAATCCAACGGGAATAACAAAAAGATCAGAAATTTCCCCAAAATTTGGGATCAATCAGAAGCCTTCCCCACTCTTTTCAGAGGTCAAAGCTCACAAATTTACCACAAAGCTCACAAATTTAGAATCAGAAGCCTTCCCCACTCTTTTCAGAGGTCAAAGCTCACAAATTTACCACAAAGCTCACAAATTTACCGCCAAATCCCCAACAAAATCACAACTTTGGTCAAAGCTCACAAATTTACCACAAAGCTCACAAATTTACCGCCAAATCCCCAACAAAATCACAACTTTATGAAATGGGCAAAACCTAAAACGGATTCAGACTCAAGGGGCAGAGCATAAATCACCTTCCCCTCGTTCCAATTCTCAAGAGAGAGACTTTGGTCTTCTCCTCCTGCTCCACGGCCAGAGCTGCTCTAATCACCATGGCTCTCCTCTTCAAGGGTCTACTGGAGGAGGAGGAAGGGGGGAGGACAGGAGCTGACGTGGCAGCCGCACTGGATCTCATAGTGATGATGGGGTTTGCCATTGGTTCGGTGATGGAGGAGCTGGGTTTTTGGGGGGTTTTTGTAAAAGGGGGATAACAAGCAGATAACGTCAGAGGATTGGTGGGGGCCAATCACGCTATCTCTATCTCCTCTCCAACTCTCTCTCTCCCCCCTTTACTTTCCCCATTTCTTTCTTCCCCCCTCCTTTTTAAACAATGTTATTCTGGTGTTTAGAGGGGAATTTTTTTTAGGGATTCATTTTGTTTTTCATCTCCTCTGGTGAACTATACCTCTAAAATTAGATGAAGACCCCAATAACTTTTATTTTTATTCACCCACCCAACCCACCCCAACGTATCATTTGTAAGACCAATATTTTTACCTTGCTTTATTTGAACCCAACCCACTTGTAAGTTAATGCTTCGACCTAAATATTAAGATCCTTTCGTTTATGAGCCTGATAGTTCTCGTATTCTCTGCAATTATGCTTGTGAAAAAAATTTCTCAAAAATGTACCGTCCATAGAAACTTTTGATCATTTCACTTCAAATCAAAAAAATGAGAGACCAGAACCTCAGCGAGACACACATCGCTTTGTTTCACAAGTTCATGGACGAGAGGCGTTGTCATCTACGCTAAGCTTGGGTCATGAAATTGATGAAGTCAGATCGGTTATAGAAGAGAGCAACGACGAGTTCAAATTTTTAGAAATTTTTTTTTACTGAAATACAATGTATAAGTGCGTTGAATACAGCATCCACCATGATTTTAAAAATAAAGAAAGATGAGTGTATGGAACTAAAGCCTTTTATTTGAAAAATAGTTGAGGTTAAAAATAAGTTGTGGTAAAACAGTAAGTTCATGGGGGAAAACCTGATAAAAAGGCTCAGTTTGCGGTCAAAATTGGCTAAATTTTGCAAATAAATCAATACTTTGATAAAAATTTGAAAAGTAAGTTCTAAAGAAAAATGCATTTATACTCTGGGCTTTTTGGTTAAATGGCTCATAACGTAATTAACCACCAACACCAAGCCCGTTATCTTCAGTCCCTAATCGCCATGCTCCTCGTCATCTCCTCCGTTCTCCTCCCGCCTCCTCGTCCCTCCACTCCCAAGACCCTAACCCTAACCCCAACCCCAACCCCAACCCCCAATTTCAATCTCAATCGAAGACAATCGATAACTCTAACCATCTCCTCTTCAATCTCTCTCCTCCTCTTCTCTCCACCACTCACTCTCGCCGCCGCCCCTCCTCCTACCCCCACCGCCGCCGGCGCCTTCTCCGATCTAGAGGGCTCCGGAGGCGTCAAGTTCCTGGATCTGCGGCCCGGCGACGGGCCATCACCTGCTGATGGTGACCAGGTAAAAAAGTTGTGAACTTTCACTGCAACCTTTGTAGAATGGATGAGTAAATGAATGAATGAATGATTGCACCTAGTTAACGCAATTTGTAGCTGCGGTCGCAAAAAGATCTCAAATTTTAGCTAGCGAGTTTCATGTAATAGTGTGTTAGTTGCATTTGCAAAAAGATCTCAAATTTTACCCGGCATGAGTTTGAAAAACATTCTACCCTATAACAAACCTCTGCCACTATAACTACAGTTGCATGTTACAACATTTTAAGATTGAATCAAACTAGTGTAACTACAATTTCATGCAATTACATTGGCAAGAATCTAGCAGTCAGACGTGGATGAGCATCCAGTGTTTCTTCAGATTAAGAAACATAAGTGAAGAAAGGTCAATATATAATAACGAGAAATGGACACTGAAAATTTTATCGTTGGTCAGTCCATGAAGATATTGTGCTGGGAGAGATTATGTAGTCTTGCCCAATATTTTGCTTAAGAATTAAGATCATTTTGGTGTTTGTGACCATGGCTAGTATGGGTATGCTTATTTGTGAAGGTTGCAATCCATTATTATGGAAGGTTAGCGGCGAAACAAGGGTGGCGGTTTGACTCAACTTACGAGCACAAGGATGAAATGGGTGATCCTGTTCCTTTTGTATTTGTCCTTGGGTCTGGTAAGGTAAGATCAAGTCAAAATTGAAATGTGTTGTTTTCAATTACTTAGGAAATGCTTTAAAACCCCCATTTTATTCACAAAGCGTACTACATATTTAGATGTAAAGTCTTCTTGTGTGTGCAAGCCTACAACTGATCTACTCTCAATTGTGCAACTTTGTGAGTCCCCATATGTTACGGGTTTAGTATGTTACTCTTCGTTCGTTAACTCTTGTCACTCAAAAGAAACTATCCAGATATATTTCCCCTCCTAGATACATTGCTTGATGTTTTTTTCTCGGCAGTTTAGTTCAATAATAATTTGACCCTGCACGTTTTAAGTTGACAAGCATTCTGGTAGTATTTACTATGTATTTGCTCTTAATATACTTGAATATTTCACGGGATACATATTGCATTATGATGCACATGGCAAGTAAACATAAGGGATAGTGAAAAGCTTTACATGTAGCAACCAGAATGCATTGTAGTCCATTGTAATAGATGATTATTCCATATTGTTTATTTGTGCGCTGAACTTGAAATATCTGAAGGCTTCTTGAAGAAACACTGTATATGGAATCACTTTGTGGGTAGTGAACAAAATACTTATGAAGTCCCCAGCCCTTTTAATCTTTTTTCTGCATTCTACTACATGTTTGAAGATGGTAATGTGTGATGATCTATATTTGCAGCATTGATCTAGCTTTCTTGCTTGTCCCTATGTCTCTCAAACTAGGTTGGCATATGGAGCCCTTAGCACTATAGGTCCCTTCAAGAAAAAGAGAGAATGCCAATGCATATACGTTCCTTTAAAAAAGTTACATATATGTTGACATGCACATCCATGAAAATTCAGTGCTCATGTGTTTTTCGGAAATTTAGCAACAGAATAGATATAATCATATAATGCAATTTTTTTAATATGAAAAGAGTCCATGATTCGTCATTTTTCCATAGGACAACTTAACATACCTCTCCTCGTATGTTAATAGATATCCTTAAATTAGCACTATTATATATACCTTTTATGTTTTTTTCCTGATAATATGGTTTTAACCTATGTAGGATGGTGCACGCATGCCAAAATATGCAATTAGCATGAAGTGTTTTAACATTAATGATAAAATACATGTCCTGGGTGTGGTTGATGATAAAAGTGTACGTGTGCAACATAGACCTTATAGACCATAAATAACTGACATTTAATGCCTAAAGATCACTTCTTCATGATCAGGCCAGGTCTATGATACCTATAAATCAATAGATTGCAGAATTTAGTTGAACCCGCATATGCGATCCAAAGGAAGTACTGAACCTACCAATTCTGATATGTTGCGTTCTTTGTAAATTCTGCAGGTTATTTCAGGCATTGAAGCCGCAGTGAAGTCAATGAAGGCGGGAGGCATTCGTCGTGTCATTATTCCGCCATCACAAGGATATCAGAACACATCACAAGAGCCTATACCTCCTAATGTACGCATGCTCTCTTCACCTTTCCTTCCAAATTTCTTTTAAGGCCAAGCATATAGTGGAGTTCTATAGACTGTTTTGGCAACTATGATTAATGGGTTAATTTGTCCTTCGGCGTTTCTTCTGTCATTTGCAGTTCTTTGATCGCCAGAGATTGTTCACCACAATTTTCAATCCAACTCGTCTGGCTAATGGGGAAGGCTCTACTCTCGGTACTCTCATCTTTGACGTTGAGCTCGTTAGCCTGGGACACCTATGAACTGTAGCAAGTTTTCTGAAATGTTGAAGGATTTCTGAAATGTTGAATATCTGTACGCGTCTCTGTAACGGAGAAGCTCCTGCAAGCACAAATCTGGATATCTTGACCAAGCATAATTTACTCAATTGCGGAGATCTTCTAGATATTGATCTATTATGATGTATTGAAGTTGTGAAGCAAAACAATTTGTAGTTCTCCCAATAGCAAACAGACTGCAAATTATCTTGCTCTTGTTGGAGGGGGGGAAATCCCATGTAAAAATTTACAACCCTGTAACTATGTATTGCACAAAGTTGGAATAGTGAAAATATATAGTCATACTGTCATAGGGTCTGAAAACTGCAACTTTTCCAATTTGTTCCATATATTTGAAGTGTGCTCATGGTGATTTGTAATTTGCTTAGAGCAACTTGGGTGAGTTCCCAAATGGATTTCTAATAACATAATTGATTCCAAGTGTTTATCAATAAATCATTGGAAAAAATTAATCCCAAGAGTTTACTATACTATGGTAAGAATATGGGCAGAATCAAGCCAGTAAGTTGTTTAGAAAACCCTATTAGATTTCGGAGTGTAAATCAGAAATGTGATTATATCATAGGTCCGATCTACTTCTCTATATTCAAAGGAGTATCCAAAAAATATATTGTTCATGTTCATGCTACAGTAAATACTGAATTACTGCAGCATAAAAAATAAATCTTTGGATCCTCCTTAGAATATAGAGGACTAAATTTACTGTTTATAGTATATTATTTTGCTGTATTACAAATAGTAAATTTTTGGATCTTCTTTTAAGTATAGAGTAGTAGATATAATTTCTATTTTTAAGCATAAAATAATCAAATTAAATATATTAAACCTTAGAGAGAGACATGCTCAAAATGCAATGCTTAAGAAAGAATCTAGGATCTATATGACAAAAGCCAATTACAAATAGGACCGGCTGAGCTGTAGATCACACATTAACGGGTCCTATACGAAAAGGTCAGATCCGATCGAACCCGACCCAGTACCGAACCATAACCTTAATTAAAGATGAAGACACTGCAGCTCACAGGACAACGATTCCTGAGATTTGTGTTGAAGATTATCGATGCTTTGTTGTTGAAGGAAAAAGGGAAAAAAAAATTATCTAAAAAAACGAACACTTTTAGTAAGATTCTTTTTCTTTTTACTCTTAATTCCATTCGAATTGGTTTTTTATTTGTCTTAAACAAGTTCTTTTGATGAGATCTTGATGTTTTGAGGTCAATAGAGACATGGATCTTCTTCTTAAGTTTTCATCGCCCTTGCTGAAATCTTAGTATAGATTTTGATAGGTTTTCTTAATTGAGATATATAATTGATTTTCATGGGGTTATGGTTATGAATTCGCATGATCCTAGCTTCATCTCAGTTTAGATGTATGCAGTTTTGTTATAGAGAATTGGGTAACTTGATCTCTATGATATGAGAACTTTATTGTTATTGCAGTTTGGCACCCTAAAGTTTACTTCTTTTTTACCCAAAAATTTATTTTTGACACTTGGATTTCCCAAAGTTCACACTGTTTATAATTTTGATACTGGAGAAATATTTAATATAGACTCACTACCACATTTTATCACAAAAATCGACCCTATCTCTTTTTTATTAGCGAAATCGACCCAGTTTCTACCACGACAGATTCGTGGCCAGAAACTGGGTCGATTTCTAAAAAAACGCGTTGCTTAATTAGTCGGGTTGTCAGCATGTGCTCGAGACCCCGATTCAAATCTCTGCAAAAAATTGGCGGGGTTGCCAAACCTGGCAATTTTGGTCGGGATTGGCAACCCGATAATTTTTTGCGTGCCAAATTGGTCACGGTTGGCCAATTTTGAGCTCCAAATTGGCCGGCTCCCAAATAGTGGGGGCTGGCAACCCCGACTATTTGGTGGAGACTTTTGAAATTAGTCCCCCAAATAGTCGGGGTTAGCAACCCTGATCATTTTGGTTGGCAACCCCTTAGAGCTGCAACCCCGACTAATCAGAAGTTCATTTTTTTTAAATGACCCAGTTTCTGGCCATGGTGCTGATGTGGCCAGAAATTGGGTCGATTTCACTAAATAAAAGTGAAATGGGCCGAATTTTGGGAATAAATTAGGGAATGAGACTGTTTTGAAAATTTCTCCTTTTGATACCTAAAGTTTCTTCCTGCCCCATATTCTACTCATTTTGCAACTTAGATACCTAAATGTTCACATTTTCTCACCTTTGATATGCCAAACTTCCCAAACTTTGTGGTATCTGAATGTCAAAAATAAAAGTTTGATGTATCAAAGTAAAAAAGGTGTAAACTTTGTGGTATCAAAATGTCAGAAAAAGAACTTTTGAGTATCAAAGTAAAAAAGATGTTAACTTTAGGGTATTAAAGTGTTGAGAAAAAATTCTGGAGTGTTAAAAGTTGAAAATGTGTATGCTTTAGGATACTAAAGTGCAAATGATGATTATAATTTAGCAGCTCTTGATGAATTCCAACTTGTTTGTGTTTCAATTCTAACCAAGTGTTATCTCGATAGAATAATCAAATTGATTTGCATGCATATTTACTACTGATTTATTTATATTTGTAAGTGAAGTTGTCTCCTTTGCTTGTATCATATCAATTTTATTCCTTTTCCTTGTTAAGCAATTCATTCTCTAACTGTGCAGATCTTGTGGTATGCTGCAACTTTGGTTTTATCATCCAAATGCTTTCATTAAGGTATCATGTCTGAGCAACCCGATTATGTTCGTGAAAGCTCCAGCTCAAGTGTAAGTAGCACAATCCCGGATAATGAGGAAGACTTGACTATTGGAAGCATATTAGCAGAAGAAAATCACAGAGTTGATAGAAGTCTTGGGAAGCGTTTATCACATTTGGATTCAATTCCGGTATGGCCTATACATTAAACAGACAAATGATGTTAATGTTAAAATACAATAGGTTTCATTTAGTTTAGCATTGTGTTAGTAAATGTATGCCTATCTATGCTTCTTATGTTCTAATAATCTTATTGATTTTTATCGATATATTACCTTCTTCTAAAATTGTGTCAAATTGGTTTCCTAATTCCTAGTGCTTTAATTAGGTTTTGCTAATGGTAAAGATGGTTGATGCAAACAGTTCTATGATTTCCCTCTAGGAAACACATTCTCAACGTTGAATGCATGTTTAACCTAATACTTTGATGGGATTGAATTGTGTGTGCATGAATAGAGTTAACTAAAATTGTGGAAGTAATGGAACAAATGAAAAACACATGCTACGTATCTCTTTGATACCTTTTACTCCTGTTATTCATAATCTTAGCTAACCTGACTCAGTAATGTGCATCATAGCATCAAATATCTGGTTTTTGATTGATAATTCAATGATTGCTACTTAGATTAGATAGTTTAATTGTAGTTCCTGCAATTTGTCAATTGGAATTGTGCTTTTCATATGATTGACGGTGAAGGAATTGAATGTATCAGTCCGGTGTTATTCTCATAAGGAAATTATGGTTACATTTCAAATGGATATCCATCCAATCCAAACTTTTGGCTTGTTTAAAATCATTTTAGTCCCGAATAGACTACCTTTCTTTTTGCCTTATTCCGCATAACCAAAGAAAATCAAGAAAAAGAAAGATAAAGGAATTCAGTTTCTTAGAATAATTTTTATGGCTCACAGCGTCTTTCTTAATCTTTTAGTTTCTTACTTTATGATACGTTCTTTTGCATTATCTTAGTTGCCTCCCGATAAGGGAAATTCTTCACCACAATCTGATTAGGACTTTAGGTTTTATGGGAATTGCATCACTTGCCCATAGCTTCCTTCAGTTTGGAACTTCACACAGAGTTAGGGTACGGTTGGTTTTGCTTGATCTTTTGAATAGCCTTTTTGATTAGGCTCATGCTCCCATGCACCGTATTGACTAGAAAAGGAATGAAAGGTATAGGTGATGATAAAAAATGAGTTCAGTTTAATTTGTTTAGTTATGTGATCCCATCTCTTCATGGAGCGTTGTGCTCGTGCTCTTAGATATACTGTATTAGTAATCATCACTTTCTGTCTCTTTTTTTTCTGGGTTTCATGTTAGCCATATATATTATATATTCATGTTCGTGATTATCCTTTGCTTCATTGGAAGAGTCTTGCTTTACTATTATTATTTTTAGATCCGGCAAGGAAATAGCGTACAGTGTACTGTATACTAATTTCAGCTTGTATATATCAACTGACAGCACACTCCTCGAGTTAATGGTGAAATTCCGGATGTTGATAATGCAACTTTAGATCATGAAAGGCTGACAGAAAGGTAATAATATGAAAACTAACGATTATGTTATGTTTCCTGTATTGTCATTTAGTAGAAAGCATGATGTTTTCCTAGTGCATCCTCGAACTTAGTGTAGTTAAAATCAGTACATCAGCAAGGTAATGACGGAAACAGTGATAAAATGTAATGATAATTGCATGTAAGCTAAAGAATGAATGTTATAGATAGCACAGTGCAATGAATATAAAGAAAATGGAGTGCTTATGATAAAAGGCGTAACTCCTTTACTGGTGATTAGGTTAATCACAGGTTTTCAAGATTGACAAAAGTACCCTTAAGATATTTAAAATCTGACACATCCAACCTTCTCTACTGTACTCTAGTTTTTTGGCCAAATATCCTTATAGAGAGACCCTTGAGGTTTTAAAATGTCAGAATAAGTATTAGACTAGTTTGGCTTATTTTGTTCCCATATATTAACTTGTATATTTGTTTCTTTCTACTCAACCTACACAACCTATAATCTGTAAATATAGGCGGATTGGTATGGCTCATGAATAAATGAATAATATATCTATATGTTTTCTCTTTCTCCACGTGGCATTAGAGCAAGACAAATTAGAAAAATCCTTGCGATGGAAAACCTCATTGTGAAAGCCTCCACCATGGTACTCTTCACCAATGAACACTAACGTAGGTCAGTGTTCACCAATGTACAATAACCTGAGTACTATTCAATGATGAACAGCTACTGTTGATGCACTTCTCCATGAACAGTGATTGCCAGTTCTGTTCACCATGTATAGTAATCGTCAACCATCTCGCGGCTATTTGGCTTCAACGTCCGGCCTCTTGTTGATACACTTCTCCATGAACAGTGATTGCCATTTCTGTTCACCATGTATAGTAATCGTCAACCATCTCGCGTCTATTTGGCTTCAACATCTGGCCTCTTGTTGATACACTTCTCCATGAACAGTGATTGCCAGTTCTGTTCACCATGTATAGTAATCGTCAACCATCTCTTGGCTATTTGGCTTCAATGTCCGGCCTCTTCTCAACAACTATCCAGCTTCAAGAGTTCTGCCCCCACACTGCCTCCCAAAATCAAAAACCTAAAAATCCTGCTAGATGAATCAATAACTCTTATCTAAATTTCTGGTTCAATCTTAGAAGAGAACAATGTATAATTTGACCCGGTGGTCATCAACTGGCAATTGGTCAGTATCTTCAAAAAATTTGCCAGTAGCTACCCTCAATATATTTTCCACACATGGAAATAAGCATAAGGTCTTGGTAAACATGATGGTTCATGGTACAAAGAACACAACTTTTCCTTTCCCAGGTCTAAATTTGTTTGACATGTTATAGGAGGAGCACCAGTTCCATCCTGAATGGCAAACATCCATTCACCTTCAGAAATTTATGGCACATGAATAACCTTACAATCACATGTTCTGCTCTTCAAGATTCTTAACACGGAAAGATCTTTTTCTCCCTTTCGAGCCTGCAATGATTTACATTGCAGAAAAGCTTATGAAAATGGTGAACAATCTAAGCAACTACTTCTATCTTGCGATATTCAGTGCCAAGTAGCTACGTCTATATCTCGATAAGAAATTTAAGGAGTTGGTCAACATAATGGTGAGCCTCTTCCCCAAGGTCTCGATCGGGTTTCCCAAGAAGAAGAAAGGGGTTGATTAGTGTCTTGTATTAAGGATTGTGGACCTTTCGTCTCGAAATTTCAATGGATATTTTTTTTACTAAGAATAGTGATGCTTGCTGATAGTGTCTTTTGGAGATATAACTTGTCTTATCAAGTTGAGACGAACATTCATGGTGGATATGTTTATTTTCTCTGCAATAAGAGATTATCCTCATATACGTTGATTAATAGTAAAATCATTGTTGGGCTTAATCCATATTAGACTTCTGAAAATTTTAATGCTATGAAATATGCTACTGCATTGTTAGAGAAATTAAGGTAATTGTCAACTCGAGCAACTTGATTATGCAGGTGCATACACAAGCCTATTTATGCTAAAGAATATTGAAGTGTGAAGTGTACTATCTTGTATGCAAAGTTCTTCATGTGCATGAAATTTTTTAAGGTCAAATACCGAAGTTGTTGAAGTTTACTGTCTTGTATGCAATGTTCATGTGCATGAAACTTTTGAAAGGTGGATAAGTGCTTTTTATCTAAGATGGAACTATGTTCCTTCTATATCATTTCAAGAAAATTCAGATCTGAAAAAGGGAAAATTGTTTCTTTTATACCGCGAACCATTACGTTACCTAGACAGATCTCATGTTTTTCCTCTACGTGAGAACTATATTGAGGGTTACTTCTGGCAAGTTTGAGAAGTCATTAATAGATTGTCAATTGACGATCATTGATCGAGTTATACAATATCTTTCATGAGATTGAATCAGAAATTTGGACAGGAAGTGTGGAATCGTCCAGAAATTTGGAGAGGAAGTATGGAATCTTCCAGCAGGTTTTTTATTCTGTCAATGTGAAAACCACGAAAGTGTTTATGGTAGAAAACATGGATAACTTGTAGATTACTACGCTAGAAAAGGAAGCCAATGAAATTGCATGCAAGAGAGAAGCTGATAAAACTATGGAAGAAAAAAGGTCAGTAAGACTACATGTGAGGAGATCGACGGGACTATGCATGAAGATGAGGTTGTGGGATTTGCATGTGAATATAAACTTGTTGAGCTTGCATGCAATAAGAGGTCAATAAACTGCATATGATATGAAGAGGTCGATGAGCTTGCATGCGAGAACAGGATATCATCGAGAGTGTGAATAGAAGCGGTTAGCGTTGCCATCATTTTGGAGGAAACCAGAGTTGAAAATACTGATGTGTGATAGTGGTTGAGGATCAATAGTGGTGAAACTTTTGGAGATGATGTTGGCGGTTAAGAGGAGATTGCAGAGGGGAATCATGAAATCCCCTTGACAGTCCCTAGTTTTAGAAGGAAAACAAGAGCTAAAACTTAAATATACCTTAGTAGAAATAGGCTTGTAGGTGCACCTGCATCATCAGATTGCTCGAAGACAATTTGCATAACCGCTTTATTAATTCAGTGGCACAATCAGCAGCATTTAAGTTTTCAGAAGACTGATTTGAATGAAGTCCCGGCGCCATGTTTCCCATCAAACAACACAAATGAAGATAATCTCTTGTCAAAGAGAAAATAAACATATCCATCATAAATCTTCATCTCAACTTGAGAAGGCAAATTATGTTTCCAGGTGATTTGATTATTGACAAACATCATTGGTAAACAGATCCGCTGAAACTACTAGAGAAGAAAATATCCTCAATCTTTAATACAAGACATTAATTAGTCCTTTTCGTCTTCTCCTTAGGAAATTAAGACAGGACAAGTTATGAATGGGTGTCATGATCTAACCAAATCTTTTTTCTTAGAAATTTCCGTTGGTTTATCTTATATTTGTTGATTGGATGAGTTTTATATAGAAAAAATTAATCCAAGGAACAAAGAACTCATTTTTTATTGTTTCTTGGATGAATTTTCTTTGTTAGTAATTATTCTCAACATTAGGTTGTCTCACAAATCATTCCAAAAAATAAGGTTTGGTTCTCATTTAAGTTTTTCTGGGATTATTGGATAATCACCGCTTCTTTTTTACTTTTATTTTTAGTTTGTTATTAACGCCAAGACTAAATTAATTACCGTTACGCTCATAACTAAGTGCATTCTGATCAAGTTTTTATATTACACCTAATTTTCAATAATTCAATTAGACAAAAACAAAATTTTGAAGAATCAATTTGTCCATCCTTCTTCACCATTAATGTCACTGAACTGATTTAGTAGTTGTTCCCTAGTACTTCTTCACCATTAATGTTTCAAGCCATAATCACGAAATTAGTTATTAGATTACCCATTTGAGTGTAATTCAATCGGAGTCAGTTGTGTTCGAAAAACTGTGATTTTGAGTTCAATTCTACAATTTTTTAAGTTGGTTTCTTTGTTACAAACCCTTCCACTAGTGAAAACGCATAGGTTACCCCCAAAAAAGGCTCTTTGACATAAAAAGGCTCTTGAAATTGTAATTTAATTGATAACAAGCTTAACTTTACTTGCTCATTCGTGAAAAAAGAAGCCACTCATCCAAAAAAAAACATCCCTACTAAGTAATCCCAGACTACCCTCTCTCACCAATTTTCTCCAAATTCTTTCTGAACCCATCACTTTTTTGGGTAATCTCGTATGCATATCTGTAATTTGATTATTCTCTTGAGATTAAGGACACTATGTTCTTATAGTTTTACATGGAATTTCATGATCAGGCTTGCCACATATGGATTAGCTGAATTACAAGTTGAAGGAGATGGGAATTGTCAGGTTTGTGTCTTGAAAAAAATGTACTTGCCAAACAAACAGAAAAAGGGATGGAGAGAAGAAAAGAAAGAAAGGAGATTAGTGCAATTTGTTACCACTAATCAATATTGTTAATTTTGTTTTTCTTTTGCCTTCATTGCTGTGATACATCAGTTTCGAGCTTTAGCCGATCAATTGTTCCGGAATCCTGACTATCACAAACATGTTAGGAAAGCAGTAATAAAACAGGTACTTTTCTGGTAATAGTAGTGTCCTCTCTTTTTAATTAATTTTGAATGAATATGATCTTATTTTGACGGTGTAGCGTGTTTGTTCACAAATACATGTTAGTTTCCTTCTCCAGCGCAGATTTAATTCATGATTTCATGATATATTAATTCTGTTTTCAGCTAAAGCATTTCCAGGAATTTTATGAAAGCTATGTTCCAATGAATTACAAAAGTTACCTGAAGAATATGAAAAGGTTTGCCCTTATGCTTGTTGCTACACTTCCTGTTTAATGCGATTTTTTTAGAATGGAAGCTTAAAAGTTTTATTTATTTTTGCCGATCCATATGATTTTAGGTCTGGGGAATGGGGAGATCATCTAACATTACAGGCAGCTGCCGATCGGGTAACATTGCTTTTCAATTTGAAGTTGGTTTTTTGCATTTTGATCCTCCCATCGAAAGCTTTTAAGTAAGAATTGGTTTCTCGTTTCCTCCTGGGTTATTTTGTTCAGTTTTTCTTTAGGATCAATGTTTTTTTTTTTTTGTCTAGACATTAGAATCAAATTTTTGTAGATATAAATATTCTGAAGTTTGATATGTCAATTATATGGCCTAGTTTAAAAGCTTGACTTTTGAAGAATGTTGAAGCATTTGTACTCAAGTTTGGACCTTGGACTTTGAAGAGAGAGAAATTAAGAAAAGAAGGAAAAGTTTAATAAAGCAAAAAAGTTAAGAAGAAAAAAGGAAAAGCAGGAACAGAACAAAGTTTTAATAGTTTTTTTAGGATCTTGCTGATTATAGTTTATCATACTGATTTATGGTTACAGTTCGGTGCCAAGATTTGCCTGCTTACATCATTTAGAGATACAATCCTCATCGAAATTGTGCCCAAGGATAAAAATCCTTCAAGAGGTAATGTATGCGCTCTTAGAAAATAGTTGACAATTTGTGTTTTCTTTTTATTTTGTCCTTTTATAAGCAGAGCTGTAAATTTCCCAAAACGTAGAGTTGCACATATTTATTTCGTGTTCTGAATCTTAAACTGAAATAATATCTACAATAATTTTAAAAAAAACATTTTTAATTTTGTTCTTTTTTTAAAACAAAAAATAGGAATGATTAAAAGTAAAGACTTTTTTTTTAAAGATGTAGATCTAATACATTTTCCTGATTGAAATTGTCCGTCTTGATCATGTGATATAGAGCTCTGGCTGAGCTTCTGGAGTGAAGTGCACTACAACTCTCTGTATGGAGCCGATGGTAAAAATTCCAACTTTTTTCTTCAACCATCGGTATTTGTATACCTCGTACATAAATTAAAATTTTTTATTAATGTCTTTTATTGGCAGATCTTCCGACTCGGGTAGCTAAGAGAAAGCACTGGCTTTTCTAGGACAGTACAGTTATTCATTTACTTACCCCATACAGTATATGTTCATTTGTGCTGTTGTATATTTTTGGCCAATATGTGCTTTAAGTCCTGTAGAAAGAAACATGTTTTATTGTGTATGACATTTTTTTTCTTTTTTACTTTCCGTGAAGGGTATCGCCTACCTAAGAGAAAGCACTGGCTTTTATAGGAGGGTATAGTTACTCGTATACTTCATACCGTATGTGTTCATTTTGTATGTACTACCTTTGTATATTTTTTGTCCAATATGTGGTTATGTCCTGCAGAAAGAACATGTTTATTGTGTGTGACAGTTTTTTCATTGTTCTTTGTTTTCCTGCGCTCGCTCTCCTTTCTCAGTTTATTCCCTGCTAAATAGGGGAAAAAACACGATGATTTGCTTGCAAAAAGAGATCTTTGTAGCTGTATGAATATTTGTTAGTAAGAAGGGACTTGGATTGTTTTTTCATGCTCAGAGAGCATGGATTATGTACTCTACTTATTACACCAAAAATTGTTAGTTATGATACATTTTTTTTATCCCAACGCGACGTATTTGTGTCGCACAAATGCAGCGCGACATATACCAAAAGTGTGGTTAGAGCGTGTGTGGAGAGCGATTTTCTACACATGTGAAAATGTGTCTCAAAACTCATGATGCATGTATGATGACACATACATGTATCATGAAATTCGTGACACATGCGTATCAAGAGTAATGACGCATAGTTGTGTTTAGACCATAAAAATATAAAGAATATTATCATTCAACACTATAACTTTGCAGAAGGTTACCTATCCTAGGATTACTCTCACCAAAGCACACTTATTTGTAGAATTTTTTATCTTATATACTATCGTAAATATTTAATCATCATCGTAATTAAAATGTAAGGTTTAAACCCATTAACAGATCCTTTCATAATCCATATATCCATATTGGACTATTAGTCTTTTTTTATTATATTTAATTATATATCTAATAACACAAATATGTGTTGTGATTTGTTACTTTTTTTATTTATGTCACTATTATTTAGTCATTTGCAAATAAAATGATACTTTTATATGTGTTATAAAATAAATGTAGATATATACAACTTTTGTTGTAGTGACTGATTTAATACCGTGTTGCTTGTTGTTGTTTATATCACAATGAACTTCTCATATTGCTGTACCATGCTAATTCCTTAGATGATATGTGAGACCATCCTATGCAAAGAACATTAATGAGAAAATCTAGGATAATACTTCAAAAAAAATTTGAGTTAAATCCCTAGTTATACTTTAGCTTAAGTATTGTTGATGTTTGAAATCACACAGTCAAATAATGAGAGTGATCAAATTGACGGAGGTCCTCTAACTCTCTGAATGTCTGGTTCATAGGCAAATTGTTCTTCCCTGCACAACATTAATGAGAAAATCTGCTATAAATAGTCAAATGCACCTATTTATAGCAGATTCAGGATGACAATTTGATAACTTTGTCTGAATCCAAGTAGTCAGCTTGTTCGACTAATACTTTACAGTTGTTGGTTGCAGATAGTGTGAGTCACTTTTGTGACTAATGCGAGGGTGACAAGGGAAGTAAGTTGTTGATGAGGTCTGATAAATTATTAAGACTTTTGGGGTCGAAGTAATGATGAATCCATCCACGCATTAAATGTGATAGTGATCGGATGTTAGCATGGGTTGGAGAATGACCATCTTTCATCTCAGCCTTGCGAGAGGGTCGATAAAAGACGCCTTTTGATCATGCCATTTTGGATTGAGAGCTTCTCGACTCAGTCTTGCAAAATGAAGGGGCGTGGAGTCGACCTTAACAGCATGGTCCGAGTGAGGGCGCCTTTCGACTCGGTCATTCTTAGGAAGGGTCGAGTGATGACGTCACTTGACTCATCCTGCACAGGGCCAAGTCGATATGATGCATAATTAATTCAGGGCACGTGTCAACCCCTAGAGTGGAATTAACACTTGATCATTTCTACGATACAATAGTGGTAGCTCCCCGAAGTATCACTATATTTTGCGGTGGTTTCATCTAAAACAAAAAACCTTTAGAAAAAACATGCAAAAGAATTTGTTAAAAATCTGAATGTACATGATTTTGAGTTTTGATTTAACAAATTTTAAAACACATGCTAATAACTATATCATCACGAATATCACACATCGTATATCATGATAGTGATAATTATTAGCCTGCTACTTATTTTTGAAAGTTACGATTCAAACTCCTGCTTAATTATTTCATCATGAAAAACATGGCCAATTTTAATTGCTTCACCAAATGAGCAAAAATGAAAATAAAGGTTTATCTTCAAAGAACAATCACGAACCAACAAGAACAAACAACAAAGCCTAAGACAAAACTTTATGCAATTTGGTTAACCAAAAATGCTATTATTACAAATAAGAGAATCTGAATCCTAATCCACCATATGTTCTCTTTTTTTTTTTAATAATAATATGCAATCAATCTATTAATGATACGTGTTTACGAATTCCAACCCTTCTGTTCTACATCAAACACTGCTAAAAATAAAATTATACTGCCTTAAATACTTCTTATATAGACCTAGATGGGACCCACAAAGCGCAAACCTTTGAATTATTAGGCTACGCAACAAAAGCCACCGAATGATCCCTTCATCCTTGTTGAAAAATTTTGGACTCCTAGAAAATGTTTTTTATTATTTTCTAAATGAGGAATTTCCATTAATAAATTTACCACGTGCAATGATTCCTTTTCAAATTTCCGAAGTCTCAAATTCATGGTATTTGATAGAAAGAGAGCAAGGTGACAAAAAGAAAAAAGTCTAAGCTGGTGAGCCCCCACACGGTTTCCAATCACCGCATCCATGTGCTCCAAACTCCCACAAAATCCTCAAAATTAAATCAAAATATTCCAAAATTAAATAAGAACTTGAGACTGAGAGAATTTATTGTCTTTCAACAGTTTTTTTTCCGAGGTTTTCGAAATATGACGAAATTATAACTCTTAAAAATAGAAAATGATTTAAGGATCCAAAATATGATATCAACTTGTCAATAGGACACGATCAATTATAATTTTTAAGAAGGAAAAAAAAAAGCCCTTATGTTCTCTTAAAATGAAGAAGAGTTTCTTAAATTTAAAACATAAATTTTCAGAATAGATTCCTTAAACTATCTTGAATTCTACGTTATTATGATATAAATATCATATACCGGAGGTATTTCCATATTCTTTTCAGATAATATGCGATTTTTTTTATTCATTTGAAAGTTCGTGACATTTTTCTCTAATAAAAAAAAAGTTATGATAGGTTATTTTAAGGAATGTTTATGATAGTTTTGCTCAAAAAATTATGATACATAGTTTACCCGAAACTTGTACATTTGATGGATGTGATATCATAAATTGTTGTAAAATTTGAGGGGGACCCCCTCGTCAAACAGTTAGGAAAAGGGGAATAATAGGTACCAGTGGTTCACCAACTACCAAGGGAGCCGGTGTGGTGGACTCACAGACTAACCGCACTTTGAAAATTGAGGCATGCGGACCTTTTTTTATTATTATTATTATTTATCCGTTTTTTGGCGCACACAAGAATCGAACTCAAGCCTCTTACAAGGGAGTGACAAGGATTTGTCACGTGACCTACTGGGCCGTCCTATTAATTCTATAAGAAATGATAGAGGCACACTCTAAGGCACACCATCAACCACACTCTCTCTCTCTTTACAGTGCAGGAGGCCACACATGTGATTTTTTTTTTTTAAATCACATGTGGGGCCCCCGGCACTGTAGAGAGAGAGGGTGTGTGGTTGGTGGTGTGCCTTAGCGTGTGCCTGTAGCGCCTCTCTAATTCTATATGTAAATTTTAGTTTACGGGTTGTTTAGTTGGTTCCCTGATTAATTATAGGAAACTTATTTCTAAGTATAGATATTGTTTTTCATGTGTCTTTAAAGGTTTCTAAAAAATTGTTTGGTTCATCACAAAACAGGGTGGGAAATAAATCTCCTCACATCTCCATTGTTTGTTTCACAACTAAAAAAAAGAAACTAGCTAATAATAGGAAACCCCACCTACCCATCACTAGAATAGAAAAAACAGTAATTGTTTAATCCTTTTTCATCCCATTTCCAAACTCAAAGCTCGGAAATGGGCGATTTCCTTAAATCTGAGTCGGCCGGTAATTTCTCCAACTCAATTCGTTAAATCTTGTGTTGAACCAAACTGAGGAATAGAATATCTTTTTGAACTTAGATTTCCCACCGTCATATTGTCAGCATAAGAAATCTATTTCTCTTCGTCATTTTTGCCAAACAAACAGCCCCTAGTCCTCTTGATTGTTCATGGTTGGTTTACCAATGAGTTTGTCTTAATTAGCATACGACATTTCATCTTTAGAAGTGGATATTAATTGGAGTTTCACTTAGTATCACTTTATTAAAAAAAAAGATTATAGACATCATACGATGTAATATTTACAAGTGAGAAAGGCCAAAGTTGGGCGAGTTGGGTGGGGCACCGAAAAGATAAATTAAAGCGAGGGAAACTGAAAAAGAATGAGAAGATAAGGGACTAATCATGGCTTAGCCACGATAAACTAATTAAGAATCTATAAAGCCTACGTCACTTTTCCCATATCTTGTGACTTTGAGATCCTTCCCTCTCCAATACTCAATCCTTTTCTTTCAAAGTCATGACTCATTATCAGATGCCATCGATTTGGCTTCTTCCAAACACCTTTCCCAACCTATCATCTCTCTCTCTCTCATGAACAATTTAATTGGTAATTATTTCCTCTCTTATCTACTCCTCTGTACTTACAGGAGGATCCAAATGTTCGTTATTCATGCTGTAGTAAATGATACAGTGAATTATTACGGCAATACCACCGTAACACAAGCAGAACACTGTCTTTTTAAAAATAATTATTGTAGCATTTACAAAAAATACCGAATTACTGGAACAGAAATAAAAAAAATGGGGTCATGCATTGTACGGGGTGCACACTGGTATTAGGAGACCCTGTAAATTCAATATTTCGAAAAAGAATAGAGTCTCTCTTATACTAGAAATCCATTCGGTAAATGACACTTCCATAAAACAAATTGAATGTTGTAGGTACATTCATTCAACCGCCATAAATCTAACACAACTTAATAGTGGGGGACAAACATTGTAAAAATGATTTCATAGCATGTCCCCTTTTGGGGGGGGGGGCTCTTGGTTCGTACTCGACGACGCATGATGGCTTTTATCCATGCCTATTTCAAAATTTTACCTCTTTACCTTAGATAAAAATAATTATTTAAAAAAAAATCTATTGTTGTAATCTTATTGTTATATCTACATACATCACATATCATAAGTAAGAATCGAACATGAAATGTAAGAGTAAATAAATAAAGAAGAGAAGAGATAGGGAGAAAGTGATCATCTCATTTTATTCATCTTCATTTCTCCATACAGTTTGTCTTCAATGCTTACATTATATAGATGCGAAAGAGAATACTAAAAGTCACAAGTAGGTGAAGAGACTTCTTCTAGTAATATCCACATTCATTTTATTTATACTAGGTGGAATGCACGTGCACTGCACGTGATCAAATATCATAATTATTTTTTAGATTTATTTATTTACTATAATATGGTTACAAAAAACTTTATAAATATCATAATATATTAATTTTTTGGATATTTCCATGTGTGGTTTTAACATTTTTGTCTTCCAAAAAAATAGTGAATGTTTAAAACCTTAAAATATTAACGATTTAAGATTAATTACTAATTTGAATGTATAATTTTAAAATATTAATGATGTAAGGGACCAATACGAAAAAACCTATAATTATTAATAAAAATAAATTCTTGAATTCATCAAAGAAAAATGATAGGCTTTATCTAGTTAGTAAGGATTTTGTTCGGTTATGAAAAAATCACTTCCACCTATTGTTTATCAGGCGACCAAGTATTACAGATATTCAAGAATTTTTTTTCTAGAATTCTCTAAGTTATAATGTGAAAATTCAATCAAGAAAGAAAATATAAATTATATGATCAATTTTAAAATCTGTTGTTGTACACTTTTTACATCTTCCCAACTACTAATTGATCTATCAAAATGAATACTCTCTAGTTTTAAAAAATTATAAATATAGTCTGAGAAAAATTTATACATATTATGCACTCATATTGATTGTATTTTAACAAAATAATTCATATCTATCCAATGTCAAACAAAATCAAAAAATTTTAATAATTTAATATTAGTCCCTAAATTATGAGCAATTTAAAACATTTTAGGGAATAACATAAAATCATTGTATATTTAAAATCAAGGAACTAACATTTACATATTTGCTCTTATAGGTATCCTATGAAATATTTGCCGATATATTGCTATATCGGCCAATATATCGGGTTAAAGACTTTATCTCAGTAATATTTCTTATTGTTTTCTTTTGTTTGGTGATTTTTTTGATATATCGACCGTTATCGAAAATATGGCCAATATATCTATTTGAAGATATTGAGAAAATCATATCATTTTTAATTTGATTGTGGACTCGAGTTTGGATCGTGTTTGGGAAATAAAATTGAAACCTACAAAACCCACAAATGCCACAATTCTTCTCCAAATCTCTCCACTCTCGGCTCTCCCAAATCTTAAGCGTATTTCTTGATGCAAATTATTATATTTAAAATTCATTAATATGTTAGATTACATATTACAATGTCATGTTATGTATGAATATTTTTTGTATATTTTGTACTTCTGGGATGTACTTCTGGGAGATATTTTTTGTATATTTTGTATTTTTGGCTTTTAAACCTTCTGTAGTATGTTAGACATCAGTATTTTAGTTCAAATAACTTTTAGTTCAAATAACTATATGTATAGCTGGCTTTGGTTCTCTCTTGTATCTATGTCAACGGTGAATGACGGCAAGGCCCTTTCTTCATCTTCATGGATCCTTGAGAGAAGAAGGTTATACATCCCTAGTTACTGTGAACTAATCTTACTGTTACCTAACATCAGGATACAATTCGTATCCAAACTTTTGTAATTAAACACTTTTATCTTTAATACATATGACAGGGTATATCCCTTGTTTTTTGATCAAAAAAAAATGTTATGTAGAATATTATCTCATATGACACCCAATATTACATAGACATCCATGAATTTTACAATCTGATATCATGAATTTTATTTGTTTAATATTTATCTGATGTCCAACCCTTTGTAGTAGTCCTTCAGAAGCCTCTTCTAAAGTTTTTTAAGCGAAGTATATAATTTTAGGAAATAATTCAAAATCTTGAGACTCATTCAAAATATGATGCTTTAATTTTTCAGCATCTCCTCTACTATATAAATATAAGCTAACCATTTGGCCTCATATTGTATGATGAATATTATTTATCAATGGGTTCATATATTATTGTTTATGGATAACAAAGGTTTTAAATCTTTTATAGGCTTAATTGAACTTAAATCTTTTATAGTTTACAACAATTATATTTATATACCTCCACTTGTATCTTGTTGCACATTTTTAAAATTTTTGATAACATATCTAGCTTGCTGCACTTAAATATCCTAATGTTTTCCAAAATATAATGTTTTTACATTCTGTCCTCTTACATAAACATAAGAATGCTCTTTGTAATTTTCCTATATGAGTTTCATGGTACAATTTTAGGACAATTCTATATTTTCTACTCTTTCCATAAATACTTTATTAACATGCAATTATCTATTAATATATTATTTTACATTACTAATAATTGAAACGATGTAGAGTTTTACAATAGCGTTGGAAGTTTTAGGGACCAAATTATACAAACTTAAAGTGACATATAATGTAATTAATTAACAATGACAATTAATTTAGTTTAGTTAGTATTAGAATGTAATATCAACAAAGAATAGAGATAATATAGTTCTTGAAAGGTTTTTTCACAACTTTCTTTTTTAAAGAGAATATGATATGATATGATTTACAACACCTACAATATATTTCCAATGAGGCAAATGGTCCGATCACCAACTCTTAAATTGACACTAAATTTGATTATCATATATAGCAATAGTTTGATAGCTATAAAATATGATGTACGGACACGAAAGCGTTGATACAAAACACGATGCGTTGACACATAATACGTCTAAATATACACTCAAACATGTATGATAGGTATTTGATATCCAACTTACTTAATTTTAGTTTCCTAACCATACAAGATAGGACGGGCATCATTTACACACGGGTGGCACTGGGGGCACACCTCCAACCACATCCCAAAACACACCCCCTCTCTCATATGCTACAGTACACCGGGACTCACATGAGATTTTAAAATTTTAAAATCTCATGTGGAACCCGGTGTACTGTAGCATACGAGAGAGGGGGTGTGGTTTGGGATGTGGTTGGGGGTGTGTCCCTATCATTTTCCTTTACACATATCATATTAGGTGGGATTAGGCAACACTAAAATTATCATCTAAAAAATTGAACATATCTTCTGCCTAGAAATCACCTTAAATTTTGAGCAATTATATGAAAATCATCTTTCAATTTCAATTTTTATATAAATCATCTTTAAGATGGATTTTTGTTGCAATCAACCATCTCCCAGTTAAAATTTTCACTAAGAAAATCAAAATAAACTTAAAAAAAATTAAGCTCATGTTATGTGAGTTGTGTCCTAACGGGATTATACGCTAGAAGAATGAGTCACGTACCTTAAATGCGAGTTTTCGAGATAATATTGATTTTTAGTGAAAATTTGACCAGGGATAGTTCATTCAACCAAAAAATATTTTAAATACGATTTATATGTAAATTAAAATTTAAACATGGTTTCTATATAATTACTCTATTTTAAAAGTGATTTCTAGGGGGAAACCCCAAAGAAGAATAGGGGGTATTGTGTATTTATTAGGGGTGGGCAAAAACCAAAAAAAAAAAACGGTTCAACCGAAAAAACCGCCCGAAAAAACGGACCGGTTAATCGAACCGAATTAAATGGATGAGAAGAAGTCTCTAAATCGCCCGAACCGAATTAAATCGGTTTGGATCCGGTTTGAACCCCTGAACCGCCAAAAAAAAACCGACCCGAATTCTGTTGGGCGGTTTAAAGACTAAACTTATATCTCAAAACTTTTCCTGTTATCATCCAATAGATTCAAACGGCGCAAGGAACAGTTTCAAGCAATGAGTACAGCAATATCACAAAAAATATCCTTGAGAACTAAGTAAAGATTCAAATCAATCCAGAAAATTTGTTATGCACATGATGCACTTACAAAAGATGCATATGCTACATTATATGAACAATATCATACAAAACATCACTCCCCCGTGTAATTAAATAAACTTAAACTTTAGTTAAAAAATTTCGCAGAATAGATCTTGAGAATTACATAAGATTCAAATCAATCACAAAATGTGTTATGTACATGATACTTACAAGAGATAACATGCTGTATTATATGAACAACATCTTTAAAACATCAGTTCTCTGCGTAATTATATCAACTCAAAACTTTATTCTAAAGATGATAACCAGTCTAATAAAGCTTTGTTGGTGAGCTCAGGAACCTCATCATGAGGACAATACCCAGCTTGCAAATTCACAACAGAAGTCTTTGGATAGAACTCTTTGCAAATTCAAAACCGAAACCGAACCGAACCGAACCGAATTTTGGTTGGGCCGAATATTCGGATGAAGGGAAAAAAATCTGGATCTGGATGAGAGTTTTGAGAATCCGAAAAATTCGGATTGGATGCGGATTGGGCATAAAATCGAACCGAACCGAATATGCCCAGCCCTAGTATTTATAAAATACTTATATCTCTGAGGGGTGAAAGTAAAAAAAAAACCTTTTTCTTTCCTGACGTTTTCAGAGAACAGTAATGCTTCCTTCCTTCTTTCCTTTATGATGACTACTTCATTCCCCACCTAATAAAGAAACCAAAGTATTCCGCAAAATATAATTTTTAATAATAATAATAATAATAACCCAATGAAAGATTCCTCCCCCCCTCTCTATTTACAGAAATGGGTTCTCTTTTCAAATCCCTATAAATTCTTAAATCCATCTTAATTAGAGCCTTCTACCGAAAAAAAAAATCATCTTTTTTGAGCTCAGGTACCCAAGTTGGCTTCTTTTTGGAGGAATTTTGATGATTCCATCAATTAATTTTTCAATTAATTTTTCTGGGTTTGCTGCTGATTTTGGTTTGGTGCAGCTCTCCGCTAGATCCCAACTCCGCTCAACTCGGAGATGAGGATTTTGAGAGGTTTGGATAAGTTCGGTTGCTGGGTTTATTTATTATTATTTTTTTTGAAGATTTGATTTTGGCTGATGAACTGAAAGGCCAACTTTGTTTTATTGGGTAATTAGCAGCTTTCCGTCGAGACATTCACGAGGAATGAAGATTTTGTGATTCGATTCTGTTGGGTTTCTTCTGGATTTTGATTAACAGAACCCCCAACAAGTCCCGTATAATTAGCCCGAAGATTAATGGGTAGCCATCATGATGACGTCGAGGAAGAATTCAGAAGCTGCTGCGAGGATGAAGAGTGGCAAGATACGGAGGAATGCCTAGCTGAACTGCTCTCCTCGGACGAAGAAGTAGAAGAAGATGCCGACGACGACGACGACGACGACGGAGCGTCGTCGGGTGAGAGCGAAGACGAAGACGGGGTCTCGTTGAGGGTTTTCTTTAAGGGGGTGTCCGTCTCCGAGGGGGGCGGGGGTTTGGGAGCGAAGGCTTCTGGGATCGGAGTCGTCATGGAGACGTCCGGCGGCGATTCTGTCTTCAAGGTGCAGAAGAAGCTAGATTTCTTTGTGGATGTTTTGGTTGCTGAGCACCTAGCCCTCTTGGATGGCCTGATTGAGGCTCAGAGGAACGGTGTTCAGAGGATCGTCGCGTTGACTGATAACGAAGAGGTCTATCATCAGGTGAGAAAATGGCGGTTTAATCAAAAAAAAAATTATTTTGCATATGATCTTTGTAGTTGATATTAGAATACTCATCTCAGTTATCTGCATGTGCGTGGTTTCATGTGCTTACTCTTGTGAGGTTCTGTTTCGTTGTTTCTTATAAATAAAACTTGTCTGATCCGCCATCAAAATCAAAATTTCTGTTTGTCACGACCGATACCCGATTCAGGCGCTCTTCTGTGGCTCAAAATTCCTATTTACTCGTAGTAATCTGTTGCGGTTAATCGTCTAAGTTCTGTATGTTATAAATGATATTGATATCCTTTATAATATGACAGATTGCTGAAGCAGTGCCACATGAAGACCAGCTGTTAGTAGCTCTAGGATACAGGATACTCGAACTGTCTAATGATTTCGAAGCCTTTGTTCTGAAGCTAGTATGTAGATCTGAGCTTGTGCGGCCATTGAAATTAGCCCGAGAAGCAGTTGGCATTTTAGATGCATCTATTAACCAGTGTCTCGTCTGCTGCTGTGAGGAGAAGCAACAATCTCAAATTATTAAGTTGAAATGTTCCCATAGTTTTTGTCTAAATTGCATGATTGTTCATGTGGAGGGAAAATTGCAAGCTTTGCAAGTTCCGATAAAATGTCCCCAAGTAAGATGCAAGTATCACATATCGAAAAATGCATTCAAGTCCTTTCTTCCAATTTCTTGCTATCAATCACTAGAAAGAGCCACAATGGAAGCTAAAGTTCTCAACCTGGATAGAGTCTATTGTCCTTTCCCAGATTGTTCAGTGCTTTTTAGTCCAGGACAACATTCAGCTTCAAGGGCAAGTTCGTCGAATCAGTATGAGATCAATTGTGTTGAGTGTCAAGAATGTTGTAGGCTTTTGTGCTCTAGTTGTGGTGTGCCATGGCATTCTTCAATGAGTTGCGAGGAGTATCAAAGTTTATCCGTAGAGGAGAGAGATGCCGGGGATGCTAATTTGCTCCGCTTGGCACAAAATAACAACTGGAGGCGATGCCAGCAGTGTAGGAGGATGGTTGAGCTTACACAAGGATGCTTCCGTGTAACATGCTGGTATGTTCAAAATTTATTTATGTTTAGAAATTTCATCATGCTACTCTTTAACTTTGAATTTTACACAGTCTAATTTCAATTTTATCTATTTGTCTTGTTTGTTTTATGATTATCTGTCACATTGTGGAAGATGCCGGTCATGTTAGTGTTGTCAATATTAATTTGGAAGCTAGATACAGAGCCTATATTACGGATTAAATTTTAAACTTACGTTACCAAGAAGCAGATAATATCATCATACCCTTTATTTTGAGTCTTGCCGCTTCATGGCTTGTGGGTTTATTTCGTATGTATAGGATTATATCTGCTAGAAGAGTTTTGTCATTCTCCTAGAAGGAAGTTCATGTGTGCTAGAGCACATTTAAGTACTCCCCATAAATAATGTAACCTATTGCTTTTCATCATTTTTAATCATGGTCTTTTTAAGGACTCCCATCACATGATTTGGTTTTTTAGACTTTTCTTCTGTCGGGGAAATAAAATATCTGAAGGAAATGCAGAAAGACAAAGGTTATAAAAGACAAACAGTTTTCATTTTTATAAAGGCGGCAACTAAATCTGCATCAACCATCTTTACATTATTCTAGCTGGCTGGGGCTTATTAGTATTTTTTTTCCTAATCCTATAACTGGTTAGTATAAATTTGTAGCTGAAGTAGGATCTATTATATACAAATAATGGTGATATTTGAGGTGGAATAGATATTCTATCTAACAAACAAACACGCAATGTTTTGTTTCTTTGTGTTTACATGTTTGGAGACCTGGCTTCATTTAAGGGGGGAAATGTTTCATTTTCATATTATGAGTGGAATTCTTATGTTATCTGCTTGTTGATTTTTAAATAAGGTAAACTTCACAAAACTACCATGAATGTTGGAGGGCTTTGCATAGAACCACTATAAATTTTTTTGTTAGAGAAACTACCATAAACCTTCAAATCGGCAGAAAACAATTTAGAAAATGTTGTTAAAGGGGTTCCTCTCATGGATAAAATGTTTAGTCAAAGAAAAAATGGCAGCTTTCTCTAGTAGAAAAGTTTTGATAGTCTTGTGAAATATACCTTTCCATATAATATTTAGCCAAAAAGGCAATAAACTATTTTCTTCTCCATCATTAGGTGCGGGCACGAGTTCTGCTACTCCTGCAGTGCAGGATACCACTCTGGCACCCAAACATGCCAGTGCACATTCTGGGGCGATGAACAAGAAAGCTCCGAACCCTCCACTCCTTCAAACCACGAAGCTGACCAATGGAGATGGGAGCCTTTCGATCCTCTTCCATCAATCACCGACAATTACTCTGAGCAAGAACGAGCTCAACTTGCTCTCATCCAAAGATTTCTCGCTGGAGGATTCGGCATCAATGATGATCATCATCATAACCAAATTCAATCTCCTCCTAGATGCTCAGACTCATATCTTGATGCCATTAAGGATCTCAACCAGCTTCCTTGGCTTGAGAGGTTTGTTTCAGTTATTAGTGATAGCTATCATGAGGATTATATCCAATGAAGAGAGAATAGAAGTTGTGGTTAAAATTATTTTTCGTGAATAAGGTGTTTTTAAGGCCATTGTTGAGGTGGTTGGTGTTAAAAGATTACAATTATCATCTTATTGAAGAGATATGCTCAGAGAATTGTAGATTGGGAGCATTTTATGTTTGATTACAGTGGTAATTAGTTGGGGAGCAGGTTTGATGAACATTGTGCGAAAAATATATATGCTGCAAAACTAAAATAATTTGCAAAATTTGTTAAGGATAGTATTTCTTCCTCTAAAATTGTTTGTGTTTGATATGAGTTTCCTTTGTTTTGATATCAAAGCCATGTATTAAGCCAAGAAAATAGTAATGTGATATGTGGGAGGATGCTGAAAAAAAAATTTATAGGTGCTAGAAAAGATTGATATTCAGCGATGAAACAGGACTAAGATATGATACTATATCTTTAAAAAAAAAGGAAAATATGAAATATGCGTGAACTGTATAAGAATGGGGCGCGTGATGGTGTGTTTGGAGCTATTCACAATATAAATCTTGAGGATTGAACAACTTAGAGAATATCCTGTAAGATAACCTTGTGATATCTCATTGATATTATTAGGGATTTTGTGATTTCTGGATTTTTTTTTTCACTTCCTCAAATCTTTCTTGTTTTGAAATGATAAAATTCTTGATTATTTGAAATAGACAAATATGAATTTGGTCCTCAAATTTAAGCATTTTGAAATTAGTCCAAATCTTATTTGAAATTGTTGATATTTGGTACTAGTCAATATAAATTTAGCCCTCAAATCTTTTAAGTAAACTGGGACCATTCTCTCACCAGCTGCTAATTGGGACTGATTTCAAAATATTCTGAAAATTTAGAGAACTAATTTCAAAATATGAAGATGTGGGGACTAAAATAAGGTTAAACACGAACCAGCATCAGTCAAGAAGGATAGCATCAAGAGCCACATTTCACATTTTACACGAAACAACAATTCTACGATTGATCAAGAATCACACTTGATAAAGATGCATGAGATACACAATTTACAGAAAAAAATACAAACCCCTTAAAACTTGTGACATGTAAGCAGGCTCTTAACATGTCACTTTACATACAAGGAGCAGTCAGAATACAACATAGAAAAAATACACATACGCATCTCCACACTATATATTAATTCCTCGATTCAACACTACAATACCAGTTTTAGGTAGCTTAGAAATCAATTATACCCCGGCACTTGAGGCTCCTCTACTCCTGTGTCAGCCACCCTCGACCCCGAGCAACTATTTACTTGCAAGACATATGCAGTCAAACGCTGCGGACAAAAGAATTGAGAAATTATCAGAGAAATGACCCAAGTGTATTGGTTAGTGCGTGTAAGGAGGAGCTCTGTCCGTATAAAGTGAAGGGTTCCACAGATTGGACTTGGATGTGCATGATATTCAGCCTTGTCTACTACTATATGAACAGAACAGCGGGGGTAGCGCAAATGTTGGAGAAACTTTCAATTGACGAAGAAGAGTAAATAGTAATTTTATTTAAGAAGAACAAACGTCATTTCACCCTCATCATCTGTAAACATTTTTCATATACATCTTTACAAAATCAAAATTGCTAGAACAAATATCTTTCATATAGTGTGTATTTGTATATGCCAAATTTCTAGTACAGAGAAAGAATGCAAAGTGTCAGCCAACCAGCTAAAAGAAAAAGGGTTTGAGATACCTTTGATGCAATATGGCTGCCAACTTAAGCTGTCACTCTGCATCTTTTAGAGCATGAGAGTTTGGGAATTACAGTAATGCAGTGCATTGTTGTGTTACTCTCCAAAACCCTGCTAAATACTGTATGGGATCCGTTCCGTTTTGCAAGAAACTGCTTCCTTGTCCATTCCTCTAGGCAAAAGAGCAAGAAATTACGATTTCTTGTATGCAAATATTTAAGCATCATTATCTATTCTCAGAGCTTACATCATTTTCTATGTTGCATTGCTATCAGGTAACATACGGATCAGGATGAATCATCTCAGGCACTTAAAAGTCCTGAGGGCCAGATCCTGGAAACAAGATCCATGTATTAAGAAATTTGAACATTTATAAGAATCAGAGTTTAATCCGACTATGTGAGGAGAAGATCTTCAGCAACATATCATAATGTGATATATAATATAGTGTTGCAACCTACATATAAGACATCAAATACAAATCAAGTTTCAAGGTAGTAATAAAGGGCAAAGAACGGAAGACAGGAAATATGCCAATTTGATCGTGCTACTTATTCCAAAACTTGATACATCATTGTTACATTTAATACTACTAGAATATTTAGCTTACAACTTTCATCTTGGAACAAGTAACAAGCTAACATAACATTTTGAAGCTAATTTGATCAAAGTACTTATTTGAATTTTCAGCATAACATGAGCACATACTAAATGCCTAATAAGGGGCTAGCAAGACAATGTTTTATTTTGGACAAACACGCTGAAATGATACAAAGTAAATGTTAAAAGCATATAAGTTGGATTAAAATAGCATGACAGATGAGTTTGCAGTGCCCCTGCAAAACAAATCTGAAGAAACACAGATACAGGAGAAAATTTTAATAAACCCCAAGTATATTCCTATAGAAACCTCCAATATTATGGTAATCCAGAATACAGAATGGAGTATGCATAAGATAAACTAAAGATACATACACTGAAAAACGCCTATACCAGCAGGTTCATGAAAGCATTGATCAGGTCATGTTGCACACAGCATGACCATCTAAGTCACCCTAGTCTTTGAGATCCATCTGTTAAAAGAGAGAAGCGATGATATTACATGGGGTTAAGCAATGTACAACCGGATACAAAAACTGAGTTTCCAACTCTCCTACCAAAATAAGGATACTGACTGCAATATTGTTAATAAAGCTTACATAAGCTAGTCAATCAGAAAGACCAAGAAATATAATACCTGATGAATACATTGCAGGTAGCTCAAAAATCCCAGAAATTGAGTCATATCCATGGTGTCCACCCTTCATACATGTTACATAAATTGTCTATGCTTGTAGCCTCCTTAAGGAGACGATCCACCTGTTCAGCAATTTCCATGGAACTGCACAAAATCAACAAGGTCAATCCACTGCGGAAAAACATTTTGAACACAATAAATAAATCATAACACCACATATGTGTACCTCGTGTTCTCAGTATCTCTTCCATCAAGTTTCAGCTCAACTCGCCTCAAGACCGATGAAGCATAAGGGTTTTTACCTATCAACAAAGCATCATCAGAACATATAAAGGATGTCAAAAACACAATCTAATCATCTTAAGTAACAAGCAGACAAGTGAGGCAACCACTTTTTTTCCAACAAAACCCATTCCCTTGATTCCATTCCACGGAGGGTACTAAAGTCATGAATAAATGACAGATTGCAGACACAGAACATCCCAGAAACAATGACTAGCATCTTTCAACACCCTTTATTTTGGCTCAGGAGTGATCTTTCTGGAAAAAAATATGACACGACCAAATTAGCAACTTCAAGTTTGTCAGCTTAAGTATTGCATTTGAAAAAAATGGATGCCGAAGTGACCATCTAGTGGCTTGGAGAAGGTGGGTTAGGATTCCAACAATTTGCCAGGAACAAGAAAGGTGAAATATAAATTATTCAAGTCCAAAAATCAGTATCTTTCAGCTATCAGAAGAGTAATACATCCCTTGTTCCCTGTGTTTGCTTCACTGTCCTCTAGAGCATGCATTTTCCCGATAGCCCATCCAGCAATAGTTCAAACTTTTGAAGTCGGATACCCTTCACATACTCTCCAATTTGTAAACAATTAAATTTGTCAAAATATTCCTCAATGTTGCTTAAAATTAACTCCAGTACTGTTAAGTCCAGAAGTGCAGCCACAAAACCCTATAAACCCTGTTTTGAAGACTGGAAATCTAAAATCTTCAATTACGAAACACTGGATTGATTCGCAAGACCCACCATTGAAATAATAAAATAAGATCTGACTGAACCTATCTGTACTCAACCAGAATGTGGATGAGAAGGTTCATAATTATGGTTATCTCCTAGGTCAAGGCTCATGAAAGATTAGATATAGTTGTCATGTACCATGGTGCTATTACAGCCCACCAAAATAAAGTACCGAAATGAGTTTAATCTTTCCCCACCTCAGGAAGCAGACTAAACTAGTGAGATCCTAAAGGTGGGGGAAAAAAAGAAAATACTCCTCCCAAAAACATCTTGTCTAGAATATACGTAAGGAGATGGTTATCCTACCTTCAAAGTTCACAGTCAAGACTGATATTTCACTACCAACCTCTTGACATCGTTGATAAAATTCATGCAGCAATTGGCCAGAAGAAAAATCTATTTTAGCACAGAGTTTCGAAAGAAACATAAAACAATTCAATATTGACTAAGTGCCAAAGGGAAGCTTTGATCAGTTAATGTATACCAATGTATAATTACTGGAGCAAGCTTCCTCAAATACGTCTAAACCAACAAATGATGGTCACCTTACAGACCCTCGTCGGCTTTAAAATATAAAGAAATAACAAATCAGAAGAAGGTAATATGAAAACAACATAATAGTTATATAATAGAAGAAAATTATGACATGATTCCTTACCCCTAGTGTTTCGGCTCAGAGGATCCAAAAAGGAAGAAGGTTCAACATGACTATGACCATATCCCTTGGTCACCCTCGAAGAGCCCAAGTCATTCATATCCAACAGTTTTGCCTCTTCAGGCTTTTCCTTTTCCACTACTTCTGGTAACAACAAGGATTGCAAGCCTTCACTAGGATCAGATGGAACTGAGGCAGGAGAAATATTGGTGGAGACCGCATCTCTCAAAGATTCAGATTCAGATCTCACAATACATGCATTTTCTACTCCATTGATATCTGTAATAGAAACACACTTATCATCACCTTCAAAATCAATGTTATCGTGTACCTTCTCTGTGCTGTTGGAGATCTGTGGTAAACTTTCATCAACCGAACTGGTGCTAGATTCTAAGCTGCTAGTAAACGTGTGCTCTGGAGGAGAAATCCATTCCTCATCTTGCAGGGAAAAATTTTCATCAGTTGTTAAGTCCTCAAGGCTACCAGTATTGGTTCCAAGGAACCTCTTCTCCTTATTCTCAGATAGAACTGCGCCATCTGAGAATTCAGCCCTCGAAAGAGAAAGATCCTGAGACTGTTTTACCTGGCTTTCGCCAAGGCCTTCAAGTGCCTGCAGTAAATGGAACGAAATATCTATAATTTTTTTTTCTTTTTGAGACAAATACTAAGTACCAATTATGTTTCCTTCATATGTTGTAAGCTTGCTGCTGAACAAAATAATAATAACCCCCCAACAGTTGTTTATAAGGGGGGAAAGAAATTGTCACTCATGCAGTTTACACTTCTGCTTTCATGCAATGCAATAATAATTTTGGATTCTAGTTACATAGCCCTCTTCAAGGCTTAATGTCAAAATAAACAAGACAGCAATGTCAGAACCTATCCTTACAATATGATTTCAAAGGAAAATGTAAAGAATTTGTCAGAAACTATAAAGGGATTTCTGTTTTTTCCAATAGTGACCTTAGCGTCTTCTTTTCATTTACTCCTTTAGGCCTATAAAACAGCGAACAATGTCACATGATTTTGTAAATACTGGTTGGAATGCAGTTAATTATGAGCAAGATCACGATAAAATCTGTAAACTATTGGACGTTTAACTTCTTCAGACTCCTAAAAGAACGTAGCTGTTTTTTTGTAACCTGATTTTTCTTCTTAAATAGAAACTTAGGATAAAAGGCTTTGTTGAGACCATTGTTTACTTCATTGAAATATCAGGTATTGTAAAAAGCCTTGTGTCAGACCAAATATATTAAAGGGTGAAGGAGAAATTACTTTATGGAGATTTCCTGCATGCATACTTGAAGAACGTGCAAGCTTGGTCAACATGGAGTGCAATTCCTTCACATAGTTGATGACAGAAGGTACCAATGGCGTCAAAGATTGACAAGCCTCCCGAATCCTTGAGCAATAGGACATAGTTGATGACAGAAGGTACCAATGGCGTCAAAGATTGACAAGCCTCCCGAATCCTTGAGCAATAGGACTTGCAGAGTGCTTGTCCATGAAGAGGAGGCCTCCCGAATCCTTGAGCAATAGGACTTGCAGAGTGCTTGTCCATGAAGAGGAGGAATATCTGCATTAATTTCTCTATCCTTGGGTATTGCCATGGCAATGGCAGCTACATCAGTGGACAGTGCAGCTTCGAGTGGAAGTAAAATCTTATTTACCTGACAGTAATTGAAAAAATATACAGTTAAAGTTGGGTGTTTTTACTACTATTGATGAAATCGGGAGAAGGGGCCTACAAAAAAATAAGTTCTGATCTTAAAAATTATATTAGAGGTACAGGATATGAAATCAGGAATTAACTTCAAAAGTTCAAAGAAAGATAATAAAACCTTAGAGAGATCTTCCATAAGACCACTATGTGCTGCAGCAGCTTCCTTGCCCAAACTATAAACATCATGTAAACCATCTGCTATAGCCAGGATCTGCAAATATTTTTGTAAATAAGAGAAATGTAATAAAAATAATTCATCTCATGCATGAAAACATATAAGAAACAATTTAGCAAACACTGAGACCTACTGAAACAGAATATACTAAAAACATAACGATCAAATGAAATGTTGTTGTACCTCCTCCAGCATGGTTCCACATTCAGAAGTCAAAGCTGTGTGACCTTTTGATACACGACCAAAAGCAGATAAAGCCAAACTAGCTTCATATGCCCGGTCACGCATTGCTACAAGGGTGTTTTGCAGATCACCTGTAAAATAGGTAAAGACAGAATTCAGTTAACCTGTCCATTTGTACAATCATGCACGTTTATCAGTTCTTCGTACATGCAACATGAATATAACTAGATAAAGCTAAATCATGTCAATGTCAGATATATGTTTGACTCGGTACTTGGCAGTACATGCTATACTGCATAACTAAGTTAAGAAGCCAAAGGTTTCACCTGATGCTGACTTTGCCTTCGTAGAGGCAACACTGAGTTCATTGGTTGCAGAAAACAATACACTGGCTGCGGCTTCCATTTTGTTCTGCGCTAGCTTCCACTCTTGTTCAGCACCTAATTAAAAGAAACAAGATAGAACCTAAATTACAACCGATGGATCATATCACTTATTGAAAAAGCAAGGTTGCCAAATATGCAATCTAGTGACGCAAATTTAACTAAAGGACAAACACACATGTAAAAGAATGATAAGCAGCATCTAGTCTTGTCAGAGCAGACAGGTAAGCTTGTTGCCATGCTCTGCCATCTCCCATAGGTCGACCAGTAGACTTCTCCTCAGGCATCCGGAACAGACCATCCCTAGATGCTTCAAACTCCATCACAGATGTGCAAATTTTGATAACATCACTTGCTTGTTCTCTAACTGCCTGCAGTAATTGCTTCCTCCTCAGCAGATGATCATGGAATTCAGAGGGGATTCCTGCACTTTTGAGTAAAGAATGGCCTAGTGCAGAAGTATTTGGGCCTCCACAGGCCCATCCCATGGCTCTTTCAAGTTGTCCTTCTGCTGATACAGAAGTCCTTTCACATGTTTGCAGGTACTCTAATGACTTCACAACAGATGACATTGATGACTGTAACTTTTCCAATAACCGCGTTCTGCTAAGGTTTAAAAGTAGTGGAGAAATTTTGTCATTCTCAAGACTAGTTTGAGGCAACTCTATGCTCTCCAATAGATGGGGCAAAGAAGCATCATGCAGCCACTCCATCTGAACAATCTCCAAAACTGTCTTGCATAGTGCCACAGTGAGCTCACTTACTTGCCTTTGCATAACTGAAATCGCTGATCTAGCAGCCTTTGCAGTCTCATGAGCATTACAATACTCTTCAAGCATAAACTGAACTCTTTTCGTTGCTCCCTTATCCAATTTTACCTGGTCAGAAACAAAGTCCTTGCTTCCTTCGAGCATTTGCTGCAAATTCTCATTCTCTCTCTCAAGTTGTAATATGAGAGCAGGAGCAACTCTTCTTTTCAAGTAGTGGCCAACACATTCCTTTAGATGAATCTCAAGCTTCTTCTTAAGAACACTGTATAGCTGCTCAAAACCAAAATTTTGATCAATTGAAGATGATATATCATGTATACACAAGTCCAAAATGGAGTCCAGAATACCAATTTTCCAGATAAAAAAAGACTGGTTTTTCAATAATTTCGCAAACCCCCACATGGATTCGGATAGGGAAGAACCAGATGATATGAGATCTGACAAGCTAAATGCAGACTCATTTAAGTAGGAAGAAAGGTTAGCATCTGCAGATAGCATCTGATCGACCGATTCCATGTCAGAGAAAGGCTTTACCAAGGAAGAAAGAAGGGTCCCACTGCTCTTAATGTGTATATCCCCCTCCTTTCTATCGTCTATTAAAGATGAAAAATATTGTTCAGAAGAAATTAGCGAACTTCTAATATTAGATTCGATCTTTGCTAGAGAAGTACTCCGCACATCTTTCTGGTTCCAGGACTGATGAAGTTGGTCCAATTGTGCTCTACAAGCTTCTTCTTGGGATGCTAGTTCTTCAGCTTCTTCCCAAGATAAATTATCCCTGCCATTTGCAGAAGCTGCTTCAAGGGCTAGTTGCTGCTCTGTGATGAATGCAACTTTCGTGAAATACGTTTTCTCAAGCTCGATCAAGGATGCTTTCTCTAGCTCCACCTCAACAAGTTTTTCAATTGCCGTATCAACAGAACCGCGCATCTGTGAAAGGATTCCAAAAGCATCCATCGCTTCAGAGTTGTAAGCGATAACTGATCTAATTATCTCCGGGAGAACAATGTCAGTCATCTGTTCAACCAAGTGCTTACAGGAATGCAGACTAGCCTGAAAAATGGAAATCCAGATTCCTTCATACCTCTGCTTTATATTGTCTGAAGAAATACTGGTGCTAGCTAAGTCTGTGCCAATCAATTCCTGAA
The DNA here is from genome assembly GCF_001876935.1 of Asparagus officinalis. Taxonomy (NCBI): domain Eukaryota; kingdom Viridiplantae; phylum Streptophyta; class Magnoliopsida; order Asparagales; family Asparagaceae; genus Asparagus; species Asparagus officinalis. The sequence goes on along the minus strand of NC_033799.1, from coordinate 1,875,362 downwards.
CTTCATTCAAAAATCCCGCAACTAGGACACATTTCTCAATTTGCTCTCCGAACTCGTGAAATGAATTACTAGAATCATGTTGGAGACCCATATCTCCTGCTGCCCAACCAACTTTCTCAGTGGAAATGTTGGACATGTTGAGCACTTTATCTTTAACCTCCTTGTACAGCTCATTTGCAGCCATATGTGGTGCAAGTAAAACCATCATTTTTTTCATATCCAACTCCCTTAGTCTAGAATCTGTTGTCGCCTCATATTTTTGTTGGCCTGAAAAACCAATGGACAAATCATCTTTACTTGAATACTTGGCAGATTGCATATACTCTGTGAAAGCGGAGAGCAAGCGCCCTTTAGATTTTGACTCAATATCTGATCCAACAGACCTCATTATTTCAGAGCACTCATCCTCAATTTTCTGGATATGGTCAGCGTATCTCTCCATTCTTTGGAAAAGGTCGTAATGCCTTTGTTGAATTGAATCCAGATCATGACCTTGGGCCTTTGCAATAAGGTCAGCAGCCTGTCTTCTCGCAAGAGAAAGGATATCACCTGAAAGGTTATTGACTGATAACTGCAAAATCTGTGCCCAACTGTTGATTGGGCTAGTTGTTATGTAATTTTGAGGAAGAACTCTTTGCAATGAGAAGGCATACTCGCGAAGTGTTTCTACAGCAGAAGAAATACCATTATCCAACTCAATAATCAGACGATGAACTTCCTTATCTATGTCAGAGCACTGTTCTTGTGTCGGCTCAGGAACAACCGTTAATGGAACACCGGACACAAGAACAGCAGATGCAAGAGATAAAACCTCCTCCATGCCACTCAATCTCATGAATAGTTGGCCCTCTAGAATGGAACCAGTCCGCAATGCATCAAGGACCCTTCCATGTTGATCCACCCAAATAGTTGCTTCCTGTGCTTTCTAACCAGTCCGCAATGCATCAAGGACCCTTCCATGTTGATCCACCCAAATAGTTGCTTCCTGTGCTTTCTCGGCTGCCACAGCTTTTGCTTGTCCAAATTCTTGTGCCTGAGCTTCAAAGACCACCCTAGATTTTTCTGATATAGCAGTTGCCTCAGCAACAATTGACTTTGCCGATGCCTCATGCTGCAGAAGACTTGATTTCTCTTTGTCGGCGTGATAGAAAATTGTAGATATGATTTCATACTGATTTAGGACATCCAAGAAGTTCTGCCAAATGTTTACAGGGGGAAAAACGAAGTTACTTGATTTGAATCTCCACAAATTCATGATATTTTACATGAAAATAGTTGCAGATGGAAATCATAAGAATTACCCTGAGAGCAGATTCAGCAGCCGGTAAGGTAGATACCAGAAGATCACGATGCTCCTGACCAAAAAAAAAAAATGTAGTCATCATTATGACAGTTATCCATATTCCAAGTGTCTTATGAAGTATGTAATTATGTAACTAAGAAGCAACAGAACTACAATTTCCTTATCCATATTCCAAGTGTCTTATGAAGTATGTAATTATGTAACTAAGAAGCAACAGAACTACAATTTCCCAGAAAGGCTAATACTTAAATCTCTATGAAGTATAGTTAGGTATTTACGATGATATAAGGTGCATAGTTCAAAAGCCAAGAGGAGAATTCTAACAGTTTCAATGCACATAATGGGTCTTAGATCTCATTATCATCTGCAGAACAATAGCAGGTTGAGAAGCGACGAGTGATGATAAAATATTCCACGCTGGGCAAGCACAACTTCTGCAGCCCTTTCATGGGTTAGAACAAGACTAACTAAAGTGCTTCACTACCTAAAAGGCCAAGTTTCACTTTAGATATTAAAGGTTATTTCAATAAAGAAATTTTATTATAGCAGTTAGTCACTTTAGACCCCTTGCCAGATTCATTCTATATTTTCCTAGATGATCATGCATGATTGATTCTTCAATGAATGAATACCTGCAGAGGAATACGGATTTCTTGAAATCGAGAGGCAAATAAGCTAAGACTGACAGCAAGCTCCATTCCTTTCTTCTCTTCACCGCCTATTGCTGCTTCATCATGGTTATCTCCCCGTGTCCACTCCACCAAGGGGTCCCAGACAAATACCTCCAACAACATCAAGAGAATATGGTTATCTCCCCGTGTCCACTCCACCAAGGGGTCCCAGACAAATACCTCCAACAACATCAAGAGAATATCTTTATTCTTGCGAAGAATCTCAATAACTGCCTCACAGTTAGCCCTGAAAGAACCTTCGATTCCTGTCAATCCTAGTGCCGTCTCAATTATCTGAGTAAGACGAAAAGGGACGATTTCAGGGATTTTCAGCCTCTTCCCTTTATCAAAGCAAACATTGTAATCTATATGGATTACATCGCCACTGCAGAAGTCCATAAGAATGTTATCCAAATGTCTATCTCCTAGGCCCAGAATATGGCCTACCATGCTCATGGCTGCTACACTACTAGAAAACCTGGAAGACAAAGTTGATCATTTATCTTAACAAATGAACCACTTAAAAAGGTATTAGGATGCATGATAGACTAATCAGTGTATATATTCATTACTCCACTCTTCATAACATAGTTTTGCAACTCCATGAGTAAATCGACTAGACATTTTATTCTCAAGTCAAGCAACTATCCTAGAATGTAATTGTAAACTGCAAATATACAACATTATTCCTCAAAAAATACATCACTGAGGTCAATTTCTAAGTTCTAACAATATTTAGATCATGGAAAACCGTCATCAATGGTTGATACTGGTTTTTTAAAATAGCAAGATAAACTCCATTACTGGTTAATAGATTACTATTTGTCCCCTGGTTGGAACAAAACACATTATTACACTGTGAGGGGAAATTATATGAATGTAACACTGTAAAAAAGGAGAACAAATATGGCAAAACAGTAAATAATGGCCAATAATGTCAGAAGTAGAGGAGAATACAGTTATAAATGTCAACAGCAGCAAAATAACAAGGGGCCACTAAAATGGAGGCAAGGTCTAGTGAGCGGCTATTGGAGGGTTGACTCCAACATGCATACTAGAACACAGCTGTGTAGGAGTTTTAAAAAACATGTGTTAATACATAAGAACAATTGCCGGATATGAAAAATTAATTACCACATGTGAGCTTAGATGCACATCATTTACTTCAACAATTATGCCATTAAAGTAACTCCAGCTAATAATAAAGAAAAGGTTATGATCCTAATCTCGTTCAATTTGGTTCAGCTTTAAGCATTTCACAACCACTTCCAATCCAAATAGCAACTGGAAGCCAAAAATAAAGTCTAGACCAGAACCTTGTGCTCTTAGAGGGAATCATAAACTACACTATGGAGAGCTTACCTTCTAGTCTTCAAACTAAAACCTCTAAACCCTTCGCTGGCGCACCACATTTCCTGCCAAAGTAGTTGTCTTGGGGTTTCCTTCATAAGATCCAGAAGAACCTTGCGTTTGACTTCGTGAGGCCAATCCCTTCTTGAGATCACTCTTCGAATACCTTTTTCTTTAAGTGCTGGTATAATTTTTCCATAGAACATGTCACTCGGGCGGGGAACAGGTGATGCATGACTGTCTGTATTTCCAGCACCAGCTGCTGCGAGTTGTACACGTATCTGCCATGACTTGTAAATACTATACAAACTAGTTACATTGTCAACCCACTGGATAAGTCCAGCCTGGCCACTGATTGGTGTTACAGAGTAGTAACGAATTGTAAGGGATCGACTAAGAGTATCACTACATGAATTAAGAAAACTGTTGACTGCTTGTAGCAACTGCATGATCCGGGCATCAAGACGTAGATCTTCTTGGCCCTTAAGAAGGTATGTGTGCTTCTGACCATCCGATCCCAGTAAGACAAGCTTCTTAGGCTTCGTCTTTGTCGATAAGATTGTCATATGCTCGCAGAAAGATGAGATACTGATAATGCCTTGAACATCACCAGAAGTCCCAGAAGAATTAAGCATTGAAATCTGCTTCTCAAGACCAGGCATCGGTACTTCAGAAGATGAAAGTGATGCCAGTTGTGGAGCCACCTCACTCAAATAAACAAATGGCTTCATCAAATGGTCGCCACACATCACCTAGTGCCACTGTAGACCCTGGAGGAGTTTTGAAAGCTAAGATGGCAGACTTCAGCTTGTCGCCATACTCTTTGCAGAACCATGCCTCATGAGCTGTCTCAGGCTCACGGGAAGTTGAGGCTAAACGACGTTCCAATGCTACGATAATTGGAGCCATCATAGCAGAGTATTTTGCTGCATTGATCTTCTTCTTTTCAGTATTACTTAAAGTTGGATTTTCAGCAATCCGTGCAGCTTCCTCCTTTAGCATATGTATGCGCCTTATGACATCTGCATTCAAGGATCATAAACTTTAGTAATTTGCCATTAGACAACTATCACACATAAAGTGCATTATCAATCAGAATAAATGCGTAATAATGCAACCGAACAAAATAGTTACAAGAGGATGGTCATCAAAGTCATAACTGAAAAGTGGCAGACTGCAAGAAACACTAAAAATACGATAGGAGAGAAGGATGAGAATCTAATAGGAGAGACATGAAGTGTACAGTAAAGATCTTTTATCATGCATGCATTATTTCTATACATGGCTTGTCCGCACTATCAAAGCCAAATTTCCACGCCTTTATAGTTGTACAAGCTTTATCATATTTAACAACATAAATGCACCAATTGTGAGAACAAAAGAAATAAAGATCAAGTAAATTACTGCATTTGGTTAGAGGATAACAATGTGTAGAGAATTGAATTTCTATACGTCTGTGCCACTACAACACTACGTTAGATGCCCAAGTATAGAAAATGAGAAGAAGCACACCAATACATGTCTTAAACACACTAGTAAAAGTACTAAGGAAAAATTGGTTCTTTCATGCAGATAAAAACCGTTACCACCGTGAAGATCCTGAAGTGTGTTCAACCATTGTTCCTCCCAAAGAACAGTAATTTTCCCTAAACCATTTATTACCAGCTGAACATCTTGAATCAACTTTGGGTAAAGCTTGGCCTGTATTAGACAGCAGAAGGATAGGAATTAATAACCTACCACAACAGGTCATGTCACATTGCAAACTATAATCATACGTGAAGAACAAATCAGGTTGCAGCCATGGGGGGAAAAAGGAAGGCAGAGAGCACTAACAAAATGACAGAATTGATATACAGATCTCTGTACATAGTTTCATTACCAACGAGGCTAATATTCGCTGAAGCTCCTCCGAGGGTTCTCCTTCATAAGCATTTATATCAACTAATAAAGGATATACAATAGACCAGGGCGATAACTTAGCCAGCATCATCAATAGTCCCTCCAACTGTTTTCTTACAGCTTCTTTAGGATGAGAACTTAACCGAGCAAAAAGCTGGGGTGTAATTTCCTAAAAAGGACGATTGAAAAGAAGTTAAATCAGAAATCTATTATCACCATTAAACAATCTTAGACAACTAAAGACTGCCATAATCTCACCTGCCATGGCAACAGAGGGACAGTTGCAAAACCACATTCAAATGTTTCCTTTAACTCAACACCATAGTTTAAAAGAATATGTAGGAGATACAACATTGCCTGAAGAGAACTGCTTGGAGCTTTCCTTTTAATAGCATCAGGATGAAAAGTAGAAGAGTGACTCTCATCAAGTTTGGAAGATGAATGTGAAAGGTACTGGAAATAGCCATGAGCAGCGTACCCAAATAGTGCTACCCTTCTTCGCCTTAACGACCACCAAACACCAATCAACTCATCAACAAAAGGAAGTAGGTCACTCTTCTTCAAGTTTGCATCCATAGAAAAGAAAAGCACCTGCAATTGAGAAGTAAGTGCGGCAGAAGAGCACTCGCCATTGGAGGCTTCGAGACCAGGTGCTCCAGCTGCAGCTTGCATCAGATGAACTGTCTGCTGCACTAATGAATTCACAAGAGCTTCGCTTTTAGGATGCACAGTTAAGCCGCGACTTTCGTCATCTACAACAGTTTCAATTGATGTGCTGTTATGGAAAGCTCTCATGACTATAGATTTCACTTTGGACATCTCTTCTTCTGTCAACTGGAATCTGTCAGACGATACTTCTGGATTAAGTACAGGGGAGAGCAAGCATGACTTCAGAACCGTTTCATGAAGAGGAAAAGAACTTTTTGCTTGACTGAAACACCAAGACGAATAAGAAAGCCATGTCTTTCCCATTGTGGGGCAAAGCTTGCAAGATATTTTTGTGGTTGTGCCCACTATCTCCTCAAGGATCATTTTCCAGTATGCATCAGAGAATAAGTTACTATCGCTCAATGGGAGTTCCGGTGCAGTGAAAGAACCATCAAATGCACCACTGAAATTTTTGCGTATCTTTGAAAGAACTTCTACTAAAGTAATATTTGATTTCTCTTGTCTCAACCAAGTGGAAAGTTTCAAGCATGCCTTAGCCTTCAGAACGTTACTGATGTCAGAAGCAAAAGTACCTGATGACAGAACAGTAGAGCGTACCAGTGACCAGATATCTGTCAAAGCCTCCTCATGCTTACCTTCCGCATACTTTAGTAAGATACCCTCATACTCCAAGTTCGTAGAAAAAGTTTCTTTATGCTTATCAGAAGAATATCTTAAAAGGTGGTCTCTACGGTATTTGTTCATGCGATCAGCCAATAGAAAATTCTTCTGCTTGCGAGATAAACTGAGAAGTTTCTCACAAAGAAGAGGAGTCACTGCAGAAGTGGGCATCAGAGTGCGATAAACACGGAAAACCTTTATCCATAAGCTACAGTCTTGACGAATTCTTCTAATTGGATAATTCAAGACTTGGTTTAAGGAACCTAGTATCCGCTTAGATCCATTTACACCATTAGCACCCAACGATTCTTCTAAAGCAGAAATACAGTGAAGCTGAACGGCACAAGCAGCAGCCTCAGACACTCCATCCAGAGGAACAAGAGACAAGGCTTCATCCAACATCAGTCTGGCCTTCTTTACATCCTCTGCAATCTTATCTGCACCAGAATCCCTTTGGAGCATAGACCTTAAAAGCATCTGCTCACTCCTCTCTAATGCTATCTTGGGATCAAGAGTAAGTTCATTGCTGCTCTTAGGCGTCAAATCTAGGTAGCCCCATGCTGCATTTATATCTCCTTCATCAAAACGTGCTAAGGCATGAACTGCATTTAATTCATTTCCCGCTGCAGTGAGAGCACCAGAATATGTCCTGCCAGCATGGACAGCACGAAGTGCTTGAAGTTCTGTTAGCCAGATCTCTAAAGACTTCCAATCTGAAAGTGATGTATAACTCTCAATGACACGTGCAATGACAAACTGGATGCCATCAGAACCTAGGGAACTTAACGACGTCTCAGACTGCAGCAAGTGTGAAAAATGTGCAGCAGCCTTTTCATAGTGGCCCTGAGCTTGATACACAAGTCCATCCATCCATGAAAGTTGCCCAGAGCCTGTACTTACACCTTGGCCAACCTGATCATCTTCCACAAACAAAACACGAAATGTAACTGCAGCCCAATTCTGGAGTCCGACCAAAGCCTCTGACTCATGCTTTCGACATAAAGCCAGGGATGTATGCCTCAGGACTTTCAAGACATCTGCTGCTAATTTGGGTCTAAGGTTTTGGATACTATCTTGTGCTCCACGGGTTTTCTCCTTCAAAGCTGAAGCTGCAAGATTTCTGAGATCTTGCAGTCGCAATGTACAGTAATGAAGGGTTGCATCATGGCAGTGCAGAGCTAATCCAGCATTCATCATAGGTTCACATATACGAGAAAACCATTCCTCACAAACTTTCCTGTTTGCCCTGAAAAACAAGGAACTCTGCCGAGGTGAACAAGGTAAAACACAAGACCCTTCATAAGCATTATACACATTTTTCTTTAAAGCTTCAACAAGTTCCAGCAGTAACCGCATTGGCAGTAAGTGATAATTATATGACCCCATATACTTGCCTTCGGTCTGCTCAGCGTCATGGAGTAGCACATGTGGAATGTCCAAAAGCATGCGCTCAAAAGCTGCAAAAGTCTGTGTAGGACCCCCAAGATTGGTTCGGAGACGAAGGTTGATGCAGTATCTAGCAGCTTCATGTATGGACCACCAAATGGCAGCCAGATTGCTAACTGGGCACATTTTCTCCAACATCTCTCCTACCACTGCTGCATCCTTCTGCAAACCATCACCATCATGATCTAAAACTACTTCATGTGGACTAGGAGTCAATTCCCTTTTTCCCCGGCAACTGAAGACTAATCGCTGTATCCAAGAAGATAGCGGCACCTTCCACCTTTGGGAGATGTAACTCAGAATTGAAACAAGTTGCTGAGAGTGAAGTCTGCAAGGAAGCTGGTTCAAGGCCAGGACTTTCTTCCAATTTATGTAGCATCTATTGCCTTCCGTTGCAGCTCCCAGTTTGTTCAAGTCACCACCATCATGAAAACCACAAGTATACATTGTAAGAGGTAGGACGATAGAAAATACCCTTAAGTATAAATTTCTTATGGGGACATCTGGATCACCAAGTTTATCAAGAGCAACTACTGAGACATAGCAAAGATCTCCAGCATTAATAAGCATTGCTTCCAAAAGTACCTCCAAGACGGATGCAACAAGAGACCGTAAGTTTAATTCCCTATCATACGCTGCATCCAAAACTAAAAAGAGTAAATCACTACAAACAGTCACATTCCTGGATGAACTGCAAGACGACTCAACCAAATCTTTGTCCTGGTTCATATCTGACACCATCCTGCCAAAGGTGCGAATCCAGTACAGCGCTTCCAGTTTAACTCCAAGAGGTGAAGGACCATCAAAAGCTCTGATCAAGCAACTGCTGTATTTCCTCAAATATTCAACAACAAGAACAAATTCACCCTCTTTTATCTCAATGCACCTCTGATTTTCACTGTCTAAAATACCAGAAGTACTCTTTGAAGATTTTCTTAAGCTAGTGAGCTTTGCCAAGAATTCAACCTCACTAAGCTTGTGCATTTCGCTAACAACATGGACTTGCAACTCCAGGAATCCTTGGATGGGTTGCTTAAAAGGGTTCAGCGTTTCAAGCATGAATGATGAAAGTGTTGTCAATCTCTCACAAATAGCGTTATCATCGAAACTACTTTCAGAAGAACGAACAGAAACAGAACATAATAACAATTTCAAATCAAATTTAATCAAGGAAATCAAATCATTTTCAGAATAGTATTTGCAGGAAATTGAGTCAGGAAGTAATTGCCCATCTAATTTACTTTCCACCTCAACTCCATCATGGTTGGGGTTGCAATACCTTCTTTCTCCCAGCATACCTTTTAAAGATTCTACTTCTTCCAACAAGGACATAACAGCCTGAGAAACAACTTTATCACAAGCATGTCGAAGAAAGAAAAGGTAAACGGAAACAGTACTGGCAACGACAAGATGATTCATGTGCAGACGCAGCTGAGACAAAGGGGAATCAAACTGTAGTAAGGTCTGAACCGATGAAGACAGGACTGCCATCTTCTGAAGGGACAAAAGTTGCGTATTAGTCTTCAACAGTCCAAGCACCTGTGAGGAAGAAACTGTCCTCATGCTTTCAAACAAGATACTGATGACCATTGGATAATGATGGGAGAACTTCTCTTGTAATATCTCAGCCAGAAGAATGAAGCAATTCCAGGATTCTCCTATCCAGTTTGACCAACCAAACTTACTCCCGAAAGACGACACAAATCTCAAAAACCGAGAAGCTATATTCTCAATAGGATCACTGATCTGTTCAAGCAGATTCATTTCCAGAATGCCAGAAGCTGTGACCTTAAGAACTGTTGAGAAACAAGAGAAAAGAGCAAATAATCTCCCAAATTGCTGGTTTACATGAAGACTTGTGTCCTGAATAAGAGTTTCCATGTCCCCTAAAAATTTAGAGAGCAATCCCATTGAGAAATGTAAATTGCTCACCCACTGCTTTTGGAACTGCAAAAAACTGTTTGTTATGACACATCTATCCGCTACAGAGAGCTCCGGCATGAATGCCCATCCAAGAAGCACATCCACAATGTCCACAAAGTGAGGCTGGAGGCAACTTTCAAACTTAACTGAGATCAAATTCAACAGAACCAGAAGCTGTTGGAGCAATCTCAGTGAGGTTCTCTCATCCTCAATAACCTCTTGGCATGCTGTGAGGATAGAGGGCACATATCTCTCTACACTGCTTGCATCTCCCACATTAAGGAACTCGTGGAGGCTTTCAAGAGCAATTTCTGTCAAGCGATTCCTAGCGCCAATGTCACCGAGCAGAGGTAAGGCCCAAGAAATGAATCGGTCAACAAGCCCAGTGATCAGAACATGATTTTGTAACCCATTTGACGCAAATGAGGTGGAAGCCAAGACAGCACACAGGCATCCATAGGCAACTGCAGCTGCTCGCCTCACAGCATAAGATCTATAAGAAATAAAACTTAGTAACAACGAAATAAACACGCTTATTTCTCAATTCGACAAGAAAGAACTACTTATCGAATTGACGAGAGCAAAAACCATTACCTTTATTACAGTTGTTATTGTTTCATCTTTACAGTATTCGCCCCCCAGGTAAGGTTTCTGTCTTATACTATGCCTCAAATATAGGATGCAACTGATATAACAATAGTTATAACTTTTCCTAGGAGAGTTCTGTAGAACTCATGAGCTTAAACTGAAAGATCAATAAACCACGCCAAATCTAAATTATATCTTTCCCGTAAATGCATTTTAACTCAGACCATAGAGTCTATAAATCAACCAAAATTTACATGGAATATCTAAATTTGTAGTTTATTGAGTTTCTACTGCTAGAAAGAAAGTCAAACATGACAGAATTTTGGGGATGTTTGGCTTTCCACAAAAACAAAAATGTAATTAACGTTGCATGCACTGCTTGTTACTGTAAATCCACTTCAAATCCATTTTTTGGATATCTGCAGTTTTATCATGGAAGTGTACTTCCAACGCAAATTCATTATTTGTTCGAAAAATAATTGGTGCAAAAACCACATGATTTATAGTAGTTAGAGATGGTCTTCACTAGATTGAAGTGTGTTTTAGATGAGAGACATCTAGTTTCTACCTTCTAATTTGCTCCCACCAACTTCTTAGCAGCGTTTGCTCCGATTTTTTCCTGCAAATTTTAAGTTTCACTTCCCTTCCCTAATTACAATGCAGCTAACCAAACATGAAAAAATATAAATTTGCCAGCAGTGTTTAGCTCTACCAAATTCAAATTTTACCTTTTCTAGCCAAAAAAATTCATGCCAACATCAAAATCATAACTTGAGCAAATACAAGCTACTTACTTGTCGGAGAGAAGCTGAAAGAGTCCGTGAGAGAGAAAAGAGGCGGAGTGAGAAAGAACCAGAGAATTTATAGGGTAGAGTCCAACAATCGTTCTTCGAAGCGATTCGAGAGCGCTGACGCGAGAGCTCTCGTTAGTAACTGCGCCGTTGTTATTGCTAGGGTTTTTGTTGTTCCCTTCTGCGCCGGCGACGGAGGAGGTGGTGGATTGGGCGAGGGCGGCGGAGAGGAGAGAAGCTAGTTGCTGCTGGATTTGGTGGTGGTGATGGGGATTGAAGTGCCCTTGCATTTTTTTTATTTTTTTTAAAAAAAAATTCTGGGCTTTGAGAGCATCGCTCTCGGGAGAGGAAGACGTCGACGAAACGAGACGAGAACCGATACGATACAGAAACTTTTATTAGCCGGTGAAGTTTGGGCCGCAACGGAATTCGGCTGAATTTGGGCCGGATGCATATTACGTGTTTTCTCATATTAGACCCAGACTTCTGTCTTTTTTTTTATTACGCTCCAACGCAACCTTTAGTATTGCAACTCATGCCCCTCACATTCCCCCCCCCCCCCCCCCCCCCCCCCCCCCCCCCCCCCCCCCCCCGCCCCCCCCCCCCCCCCCCAATTATTGCCTCAAGATGCGGGCTGCTATTTAAAATAATATAATGGATTTGGGAATGCAAAAAAACAAATTTTAGAATAAACTACACATATGAATCACCCACAGTAAAGTATAGCAAACCTTTCACATGATTTGAGCTAAGAGGAGCTTCATCACATGAATAGAATAAATGCAATTAAATCTTCAACCCGTTAAAAGCATACTACGTGAAAATGAATACATGGTAAATTTACCTTCAAAAAAGTTAAAAAAAGTGTAAACCATGAGAATACATGAGTATATCCCTCAATGTTGGATTCTGTGTGTGTACAACTACAGTATACAGAGAGATGAGCAGGCCTTCTAACTGAATCCTATGTTGTTCTGTTTTAACATTCACAGATCAATTAAAGAATATTCCTCTCCTCAAACGTACACCTCCTCTCACAGACTCAGCTCATTCCCCCAACTTCACATGAGATGTTATTTGTCCCATAACTGATACTTTCAAGACTCAAGGCTGACATATCAGTCATCCATCTCTGAGCACCACCATCTTCACCCAAGATGTTATAAGCGTACGAAGCAAAGCTCAAATTACCTCCACATGAAGCCCCGCTGCCCATTTCAATCCAATTCTCTGTTCTCTGGAGAACTACCAGACTCGAAAAAGTCGAATAACTGTTGCCGACAAAGACATCAGCCCTCAAACACACCTCAAAGTCAATTGCAGCCTGGGTGATATAAGGATGCTTCTGATAAACATCCCAAACCCCCAATTTCTTCTTCTCGAAAGGAATTAAACCTTCTTCCCAACCACTAAGTATTGAACCATCCTTCAGTAGACTATCGGCGATAGCAAGATACACTGGAATCGGCCTTGGTAGACCGCTAGCGATTTTAGCAACTCTATTCGTTATTTCCTCTTTGCTGCTACAAATTTGGGATGTATGAAGCCTTTGCTCCACTTTCTTACAATGAATCATCCAATCAATCTCTATCCTCATATGGACCGCGATGTAAGGCACATTTTCCCCTCCTTGGATCTTTGAGATAACTTTCGATGCTTCTTCTTCTATCTCATCAACCAAAGCCAAACAGCGAAAAACTTTTGCATAATCTTTTACAGGCCAATGATCATGCCAAAGGAACGGGTTTTTCCCAGTGATTCTAATGACTTCAAACTTATCACATGAGCCCTCTTTGAATTGCTGCAGTTGGCTCAAATCTCTTTCCTTGGTCCACTTCCTTCCGCTTCCCTTCTGGAGCTCAAGTGGACTGGTTCGGTTTGAAAGACTGGAATAATGGCCTAATTGAACAAACCCAGTACATAGAGAGTTGAATTTCTCAAAGTTGAAGACTTTGTTGAAAGGAATTGGTTCAGACAAGTTAATTTCTTTGTAGACCAAGTTGGCAGTTAAGCTAGGCAAAAGAAGAGTTCGGTTCAAGAGTCTGGCTGTTAAGCAAGCTCGAGCAAAGGCTATCTTTTGATTGTTTAGGCCCCATATGATTTGAGGAACCTCCAAAAATTTATTGATTCTGATTGGGTTATGAGAAGGATTTGAAAGATGGTAAGAAGCTATCCAAGGGAAGTTCTTTGGTATAGGAGAGAGCATTAGAGTTCGAAATGCAAGGAGCACAAGCAATAATAGACAGCATTTGAAGACGAGTGAGCTCTTGTGGGAGATGGTAGACATGCAATTCAAGAAATCCATGGAGATCTTAGTGATGGCTCGTTTCTCCTTTTAAGAAAGCTACTCGGGAATCTTTAGATGCTTTCGAGAATTCCATCCTCCGGAGCTGCGAGTACCAAACAGAGAATTTATCAGGAATGTAATTTAGAATAAATAAACTAGAATTCAGTGATCATTCTATACTTGTGTATTGAAATGAATGCAAGGCATCATATTCAAGTACATATCATGAAAAGGCTGAATACAATTATAGGCTGGTCATATGAAATACCCATCAAGACTGCATTTAGGTACAACAATTTGTTATAAATAAAAGGGTACACTGAAAAGCGAAGAAAAATAAACATAAAACACTTTGTCAATGACGAACTCATGTATTTGTGCCTGCCCCAACCTACGAATCCTACGAAAATCATAGCCTCTATGTAATTAAGACAGTTTTAACCAAAATCCTACAGGAAAACTGATGGATGAGAGAGTCAAGATATCATGTAAGTAGACATAAGGAGCAAAACTTGAGAGAGTAAAGATATCAATAACTGGATTTTGATACCCAATTTAAAAGAATGAACCTACAAATACTGAACTTTGCTACTTTGCAGATTAGGTAAAAACAAAGTAGAAATGACTCACCATCACCGATGATCACCATCACTGAGGATTGCCGTCACCGAGGATTTTCATCGCCGAGCATTGTCGTCGCCCCCTCTCCAGAGAGGAATTAGGGCTTGTTCGAGAGGAAGATCGACCAGCGTCACTCACTGACCACCACGATCATCGACTCGCTAGAGAGGGATAAGATTTAGGGTTTCATCAGAGAGAGATCTCGGAGAGATTGCGAGTTGAGATAGAGAGAGAGATCGAAAATGGTTATCCCATCAGTTAACATAAGGAGTTTTTTTTTTTTTTTAAAAGACCCCTTTTGCTAAATAATTAGCAACATCGGTCGTTTTGCTAATTATTTAGCAAAACCGAACAGGCCAAAAAAAGGTCGGTTTTGAAAAATTGGTTTTGAAAAACCGTGTTTTTGTACAAGGGTTTGGACACTGAACAAAGTCCGAAAATGGATACTTACAACAACTAAAATTTCAATTCATGTTCTAGCAATCATCTTAGGGGAGACAAATTCAAGGCAGTGTAAGGTTTCTCTCAGCAAATAAGATAAAGTGAAAAAAGAAAACCTCAAATAAAGTTTTTGTAAGGTATCCCTTTCACAAATCTAAGCTCCAAAGCTCATCTCTGAGACATACACAGGCTCAATCTTTCAGAACCCATGACCTCTATCCCCCAATAAAGATTGCAAGAACATATCAGTCGCAATTTAAAAATATATATCTATAACTTTCCAAAACTCCATGCACAAATTCTCTTCAATAACCCAACAAAACCCCAACCAAGAGTGAAACTCCCAATTTACCATTGAAGAGTCTAAGATCCAACACAAAGCCACCCTAAAAAACCATCTATATTTCTAACAAATAAAACAAACCCAATGGTCTAATCCAAGATAATACAACTAATATCCACATAATAAAATTTATGTTACCTATAGGATAATCCACCCGTGAATTACCATCGGAGAAAAAGCCAGCCGGCAGATGAAAAAGAACCTTAATCCCTGGACAACACCAAAGATCATGAGGGGAGCATAATCAACAAGCCAATCAGCAGGAAATTCCTCCCAAATTAGTTCAAGAAAACAAAGTAAATAAAATAAGAAGACAAAAAAAAAGGAAGGAGAAAAAAAACATGCACAAAGCATGCACCTGAAACTATTTGAGGATTCAAAGCTGATAAAGAGGGGGAAAGATGTACAATGTATTGTCAGAGGCTGAAGGGGTCTGCAGTCAGCTACTTTGTTTGGTGAGCCATGGCTCAGTAATGAGCATCTCTGAAAAAAGAAGAAAGAAAATGACAACCTGAAACAGTTGGCTATTTGTGGACCAGCAAAAAAAAAGAAGAATAGGAGAATACTGCAGCACAAGCTCTCAACAGAGGAATCCACAGAGGGGGGAAAGCTATTTTCTTCAGTGTAGACTCATATTGAAGAACAATATCATTGTTAATAAACCTCAATCAGTATTCCTTGTAAACCTATAAACCCAAAAAGATTTATAATTTACAGAAGAGAGAAAAAACTTGCATGAAATCTAATCATATTTAAATATATCAACAAACCAAGATCCAAAATCCTAATCAGATTACTAAACATGAAGAAGCCAAAGAAAAGTACTCATTTGAATATTTTCAATAGACCAAATTATTAAGACTAAATCAGATGAGAAACAAAACCCATTACAGATAATTCTATTAGTGACAAAACCCGTGATCTTAATCTTGAGAACAGACCCATATAACTGAAATAGTGAGGAAAAACCCATCAATTTTGATCAGGAAAGAGGGGGAAAAAATTGCATGATTGGAAAAGAGAAAAAAAAACAATATCAAAAAAAAATATCCAACAAACCCATGTTGTACATTATTGCACATGAAGAAATAGACCCAAAATTATTAAGACTAAATCAAATTAGAAAAAAAAAATTTACAAGTAATGCTATTAGTAACAAAACCCATCATTATAATCTTAAGAACAAACCCATATAATCAAGGAACAAATAAAGCAAACCTGTTACAGAGCTCAGAAACACAAATCTAGGAATTTTTGTAGTGAATGAAGTGAGCAAAGCAAGTAAAGGGAGAGTAATGATGACAGTAGATGAAACATATCAAGTAGTAACAATCAAGGAAACATAAATAGAAAAAATAAGATAAGAGGGGCCAAGATCTGACACTGAGAGAGGAAGAGAATTTGAAGGGAATTTACCTCTTCTTCTTTTTTGCCACATCCTCCTCCCTCTTGTTAGGGGGATCTGCTCTAGCGTCGTACCTTACGATTGTGGGCTTTAAGAGTTCAGAAAGCGAGGGTGTGTCTGTGTGTGGATATGGCCGAAGTACATCTTCTGGGCTAAACTTAGCTGGGCCCATCAGAGAAAATTGAAATTAGAAAATAGAGAAGATTACAAGCTGGTACCTTGGGGTATGGTGTAATTACACCGGTGACGTGACAATGGAGTACGTGTAATTACACAGATAATCCTGAGAGTTGTTTGTCGTCCTGGCTACATGGTCACCCGTGTAATAACAATTACAAAATTCACAATCTATACACAACTTCAGGGTCACCTGTTTTGTTACGCTATACAATAAGACTAGTCGTGAATACCGTGCAAAGCATCGTAATTATTTTTTTTCCCTTGCTACAATTATCCCGATTTTAATGCTACAGCAATTTTTGAATCGCTATAGTTCCCTCATTTGTTATAGTTTTTAAAAAATGCTGCAGTATTCCCGTGTGATGCGGTATTTTTTTCAAAAAAGTTGTAGTAGCCAATATCCTGTTTGCTACAGTATTAACGCTACAGTAGATGTTGTTGTAGCATTTACTATAGCATGAACAATTATTCTTTTGATCCTCCTATTTGTATAAAGGAATAAATACTGGAAGGCAATTAATCTTTTTCTCTTTTAAGAAAAGCTAACAAAAGCCTTTTTATCAGAAACTTTCATGTAAAATGAAGTCCTTAACAAAACTTAACTCTCATATCTATCAACCCATCAAGTTCATAAATCATAAGGATGACATAAACAATACTTAAAACTCATTCGGAGAAGAAAAAAAAATTAAATAAGACATTTCGATAAAAAAATAAAGAATGTACAAAACTGCGAAACACGTAACAACTTATCCCGACTGACGTCAGACGCAAGTGAAAATAAATTAGCGATAGACTATCCCCCTAATAAAAAAAGTGGCAGACTATAGTTTTCCCTAATAAAAAAGTTTATGTAAAAGACCAAAAGAATTCATATTTAGTTTTGAAAATTTTATCCTTCCTGTTTTTTTAAACATCTGTTCATACCAGTGTTTGAGGGGGGACAGCATTAAAAGAGTTTGACAAAAAGGATATTTTGGTCCCTACAAGAAACACATTCATTGTAGGTGTACATGCGACATAAGGTGGGTATTTAACTAAAAAAACTCCACATTTTAGGTTGATATATGAATGCTCATATGAGGGATTCTATCTACTTCTGTAGCCTGATTTATTTGAAAACTTACATGATACTGTGGAACATGTACATGGACACCATATTTGTTTACTGTCACTTTTATTCCTTTTATTTATTTCCAACCTTCGCATTAAATTCAACATAGATAGTTTATTATTTAGAAATTATCAAAGGGGGGAGAAAAGCTTACGTGTGCAGTAAATAAGGTTCCAAATCCACGTTGGATGCATTAAGAATTTTGAACAATTCTTCTGAATTGGTAAACCATTAGTTCATGCAGAGAAGTATACTACAATGTAATAAAGTGATTATGAAGTGAGCATGCAAAAAAGTATGCTATAATGAAAAGTATACGATGCCAAAAAAACCAAAGGAAAAAAAAAACAATAATGAAATGAAGTGAATATATGGTTTTAATGCACATGCTATGCATAATGATCTTTTGAGCAAAGTACCTGTCTGTCCTGTACTTAGTTTGGCTAGAAAAGATAAAAGCTAAATGAGGGAAAAGAAGAAAATTAATAAATGCGACAATTGACCTTAAATTACAATCATTTTTGCATTTTATTAAAAGAACACAGTGAATACGCTCCTTTCTCAGGCTGTAAGTCCTTCAGTAACACTCTGTTGCCTCAACCCGAAGCATCGAAATTTGCACTAAAAATTGCTGAAAATCACAAAGCTGTATGTTCTTTCATAATTTGATGCAGATCTCTCCTAAAACTCAACATTGGATTAAATCACTGTTACAGTATCAGCTACAGTGACTATCTACACAATTCAAGGGAGAAACTATTAAAGAAATAATTACATAAAATCCGACTTTGTGCTGTTTCATGGCATTCTGAAAATTTTATACGGATCTTCACTCTGTATTTTCACCAAATAGATCTCTGGGAGTTCGATTAAGAGGATTTAACCACAGCGAGCACATAAAGAGAAGCTCATCAGCAGTCCAAGTTACGCTACTGAGCTCTTCTAGTGAAGAAAGTGTCTCTTTACTCAACGGTAAAAGCATCTGAAGGCATTCTGCAAAAAATCAAATAGATCACCATCATATTCCTGAATTCAGTAAGCCGAAAGAGCCACGCTTTATGCATCCTTAAGTTTTTTCCCTCAAAGCAAAGGAAAACGTATGCATTAATTATCAATACTACCAACATTTTTTCTCCCAAAAAAAGAATAAATAAATAAATACAGCCAACATTTTGAAGAGAATCAAATTTTAGAAATTTTATGTCACACACATCTTAAAACTAATGAGCTAATTGCTCTATTTTCTTAGGGCAAAGTCACATTATCACTCAAAATAATCCATAAGTGTAGAAAGAGTTCATTGAAATGAATATTTGGTTTTATTTCAAAAGAAGATAAAAAGAAGATAAGAAGATGGTGCTAAGGTTAGTCCAAGTTGAAAATTAAATATAAAAGACCTCTGACAACTTTTCTTTTATTTCTTTCCTTTCTCCAAGAATCATAACATTAACATATCAAGATGTAAAGTTCACGAATATGCATTGTTACATGTTAACATCTTGATTGTAACCAATATAATTCACACCTTCCTTCTATGATTTTCTTCTAGATGGATTATATACTTAAATCTACATATTACACGAAAATCGCAGAGAGCAAGCATATGGTATTTTCATAAATTGTGATTGACCTGCAACAGTCTATGCGTATACATATTTCTACCTTCTCATAATAAAATTTGAAAATGTGCTGAAATGAGGAGTGAGTTGACACTCATTAGCAAAGCAAGTGATGGCATGTTTATACATGTTCGCAAATTAATGAGGCACAAAAAATGCATTATATGCATTCCCAATTTGCCTATGTAAAAATGCATTCTTCAGATCACACAACTAGACAAAAAAGAAAGAGGACAGATTTTAAAATTGAAGTAGTAGAAAAAGATTGATACCTCGATGCCTAGCAAAACTATGCAGTGACAATGAAGCCAACACCCTCTCTTCCAATGCTTTATCATAGCTCAAGCTCTCTAACAATCTAGGTCTAAGAATCGAGCAAGCCAGAGCATGTGGACTACTCTTAACATTATGCAAAGAGGAGATTGAGCAGCTCACCCATGCTACTGTGATGAGGCATGATCGAGCCAAACCTGGAATCCCATCAGCTATGCAATTTGAAAGAGCAACAACAAATCTTTTGTAACCACTTGACAGCAAAGTGATGGCCAATTTCCTAAGCCAACTATCTCTTGATTTTTCTTCTTCCTCCTGATGATTTGTCTGATACAGTCATGATTTGTAATGGACAAAGGGACAGTAGTAATATAAGAAAACGCAACTAATGGCATAATGTTCCATGCTGTTGAAAAACATAGGTGAAAGTGTCAATGGTACATATAGACTAATATGAGAACAGAACAAAGAACCATAATTTTTCTGAACCTGATTTGGCAGTCATGCAATTTAAGTTTATGCAACTTAGGAGAACTGTACGAAATTTCCTAAACTGAGAAATATTCTTGAATAATATAAAATATACATGCATTGCCGTTAAGATAGTTATATGAAAGCTAATTTGGAGGCCAAAGAAACTTTGGGCAAGATAAAGCCATGACAGAAGAAAATAAAATAAAATGCTAGTTGATGCTAGTTGCCAAAATTGCACGAACCAACATTGTTGTTATGTGGTTCTAAACTCATGCAGTGAAGAATAATCCATGAATAGTTCCATAAACTATTGGCTTGGAAGAGAAGGAAGTTCAAAAACCAATCTCTTTATGCCTTCAAAAAGTTACTAGAAAAAAGGATTTCATGTATCCAAGCTTGTCAAAATCATGAATAAATGCAACCAAAACTTGACTATTGACAATTATCATTTCCAACAAATTTGCATTCCCTTACTCCTAATTTTATTTAGAAAAGGCATGATAATGGTTTCTTTTTAACATTTAGAGCAAAAGGAATAATAACTACCTCTTCTCATGGTCAGAAAATAAGAATTGTACGTATATTGGTATGCAGACATAAATAATTTTGGAGCAATCAGTATGATTATTTAACCATTTCAGCATGCATGTTGCTTCCAACTTTGCTTGATTAATACGAGAGGAAACTATCAGTTCGAAACTTAGATACATACCATTCTTTCAAACTCATCTTTGGTTCTCCATTTACTTCTGAACAAATCCCCCCGAACATCTCTCATCCCTGCTCTCCTAAGTAACCAAGACTCAGTTAGTGGCTCTCCAACAGAAGAGAAATGACCTCCCAAGATCAGAAGAGCTCTGCTACACTGTTCCCGGACTTTCTTGTTATGTAAACTGCGTTCCAAGGCAACTATAATAGCATCAATTCCTTCTTCTCCATAGAAACTGCAGTGTGAAGAATCTCCCTGGAAGATAACTACCATATGGTGATTTGACAAAAGATATTACATTTCTTCTGGTGAAAAAAAAAGTCTTTGGAATGATACCAGAAGATCAAGTTGTAATAAAAGCACTGCAGCTAGTGGGCGTTGCTCATGTGGAGCTTGTTGGAGATAGACCAAGAGGACATGCATTGTGTTCAAGCAACCATCATTCTTTAGCCCATTTAGGAACTCAATCATACGAGTTGTTCTATTTGAAAAGAGAAAAAAGTCAATCTATTGAAGATTTTTGGAGGAGATGGCTCTTTAAATAACTCAATGGAAAAACAAGACATGTAATCAACTCCAAAATTTTAGGTTAAAAGGCTTTGTTGTGTCTTCCTATGTATGAGGTTCATATGCAAAAATCCTAATTCTCTAAGCAGCTTTTCTAGAAGAATATTGCAGGCAGCATCCATAAAAACAAAGATATGAAACATACTGAGGTAATTTATAAATAAGGCCATACCTATTGAGGCAAACAAGCTCGCTTAGCAGAGAAATGGCACTGCCATCAGATTTCAATTGATTCCCTGAGAAAAGTTGCACAAGAGATGCCTTCTGTATATTAGCAACCATGTAATCTCTGCAGCTTCCATCAGCTTGAATGCAAGTGTCTAAGAGTGAAACACATATCTCTTTCTCTCTCTCATTGCCCAATTCAAGTCTTTTGATCAAAAGGCTCAACCCTCCAAGTGCAACTATTTGTCTTGCATTCTCCAGGTTTCTATCTACATCGAAACCCGTAATCAGCTGATCTAAAAGATACATCGCAGCAGATTTTGGACAGCACTGTAGTGTGAACAAAGTCTCTTTTTTGTCTCCAAACTCCAAAACCTGAAGAGCTAATGGTATCCAATCAGATGACAGCATCTGTTTTGCCTTTGGTCTCAGTAGATAGGTCAATACTGCTACCTTCAAGAAAAGACTACTTCTTTCCGAAAGTCTCAATAATATTTCAAGCTGGGGATCAGCATTTAACATTACCTGTCTGTTTATCTCACTCCTCGTGACCAATTCTGCTAAAATGGAGATTGCTATTTCTAACACATCATCGTCTTTAGAAGTGAAAGATATCTCTAAAAGTCCTTCAATGAATGATGAAGTGGACAATATGGTCTTGATAACAGACTCTCCGCTGAAGTCCAACCATGACTTGGCAATTAAACGGATAGCAGTCTCACATTCAGGAAGACTGTCTGAATTGGAGATCAAAGAAATGGCACGTTCAAGATTCAATACAGGGACATCATTGAATGATGCACTCTTAGGGATTTGGGGATGAATTAGATCTTTATTTGAATTGCTGCGACAAGAGAGTAACCGGAGAGAATTGCTACGACAAGGTAGTAACCGGAGAGAATTGCTATGACAAGGTAGTAACCGGAGAGAATATGATCTCCGAGCTGAAGGTGTAGATGGAGGTGGAGGTGCTGGTGGTGGCTCTGGTGCTGGTTCCACAAAAGGGTGTTGCTGAATGGAGTTTGATTGCCTCTGCTGGAGCTTTGGATCAGTCTGTCTACTCAGAAAAGAAAAAGGTTAAGAAAGTTTTGTCGATTGACAGTTTAAAAAAGAAACAGATAAAAATGACATGTCTATGATAAGAACAATCAGCAAATAAGAGAGCAACTCAACTCATATCCAAGGGCCTAATTTAAGAGTACTGGCCTATATAGTACTCTAGGAAGCTACCACAATCAACTCAAATTAATAATAACGAATATGGTGTTGGACGCGCGGCATTGTAAGTGCATATTTCCCCTGCATATATGTATATTTAATAACTCATAAAAGATGTGTGCTTATTGCTATTCATGTGCGAAAAGATTAAATTTATGTAAGATGATCTATAAAATAGTTTGATTGTGCAAAAGGGGCTCAACATGCTCCATATTATATGTAATTTTAAAGTTAATCACACACTATAAAATTGTAAGAATTGAAAACAAATGGACATATATCATGGTCCAGGTGTGCTGGATATTCTAATTTTAGATTAGAGCAAGTATCATACAAATTAAACTATTACATGCAAGACAGAATATTTAACTAGAATAGGTTAAGCAATCAAATCCGCAAGTTGACATCAGTTGAAAATTAAGTTTGATATCATCACAAGAACTAATAATAATGCTCCAATCATAGAATCAAAACTAACTCGCAACAGCCTGAAGTCACTCACATGAAAAGAGGGCCCAGCCTCAAAAGTTCCTCCCTTTCCCTCAATCTCTGTCTTAGAAACTAGTTCAGTATCAACGATATCTTCCCGTTCCAGAGAAATACTGACCACAGAGTTATATCTTCAAACATTGGACCACAACAAACATTTTTCAAATAAGAATTCAATGTCAGATAAGAATATCAAAAACAAATAGAGGGCACAATCGTACATACATGCTTCTACTAACAGCAACTGAAGGTAGAGTCACAGAGGGAACTGCAGGAGACTGAGCACCGAGCTTGATCCAGTCCTTGTAGTATAAAGCAAACTGAGAAGTGCCAACGTCCATCTGATCATTGTAGGCTCTATCCAAGCTTTTCATTCTCTGTTCCCGGAACTCATCATCCCAACCTGCGATGAATTCCACTTCCTTGGAGTGCCAAACTTTAAGGTGGAGCAGATGAGGCAGGAACAATTGGTTCCAGAGATCAGGGAGGAGGTTTCTCCGTGCAAGGTACGGTGCATCGATGAACACCTAGGGAAACAATATATGAGAAGTTAAGACAAATCCCTGACTAAATCTCGTTGAAGTAATTTAACGAGTTTTTTTTATCCATTTACATGACCTACAAGTGGATGGATGTATGATCATGGATTAGTTTATGTCGCGTTGAGTTTAATCTGTTGAGAGCATTACTTCATGCTGAAACATACGAATAGCTTAAGGTGTTTCTGTTTCCTCAATCATAAGACTTACTCATAGACATATTGTTGAAATTTAACAAGTTGTCACACCCATCAATCTGTATTAAGATTCATGCAGTGCACTTCAACGGCAACAAGTATATTGTTAACAAACTGCAATTTAGCTCTAAAAATGTAAAAAGATGTAAGCTTTCCAAATTTTAATGTCAATGATCTTCAAATCTGCAATAAACTTCACAAACATATTTCCATTAGTGAATGTAAAAACATTCGCAAGTTCTCACTTCTCTTCTCAGTGGTCAATGTGCAGCAAGATTCATGATATCTCCAAGCCAAATGTCTTGTGTGATCAAAATTTCAAACACGATATCTATCGTCTGATAATTTAGTAGGAACTAGATCGACGCAAGTTTATTACCTGCAGTAGATGCCTAGCCGACGCGCGATCCTTCCTCTCAATCCTGTACACAATCGAAAGATAAAGATGCGAGCACGCAGCCAGATCAGTGCCACCTCCGCCAAGTAACATCACGCAGGCCCATTTCTCGACCTCTTCCATGATTTAACGAATCAGCAGCAACAGAAAGCAGCCCTAATCGCGTTCACTCAACGACCTAATCCTAAGCTCCCCCTCCGATCCTCCTCCTCCTTCGCTCCCAACCATCTCAATGCTCCGGATCCAGGTCAAGATTAGCAACCACGGATAGGCATGGGCCGAGTTCTTGAGGCGGCAGAGGGCCACGCATTTCTTCGGCGAGCCCGTGAACTGGACTCCGGGTCCTCAAGAGCCGGCCCACGTGGCCGAGATGATCGAGATCAACGGCACGGAGCCGCATCGTCAACTGGGGTGGCCGGGTCGGGGTCGGGTCGGGGGCTCCGGGGTCCCGGGGGTTCTTGAGTGAGGAGGTATTGGTAGAGAAGGCATTGGGAGATCTACACCGGTTTGGGGTTCGGGGTTCTTTGAGGCATTTTGTCAGCAACGTTGTGGGTGTGGACAAAAAAAGGAGCAGCTTCTCGGGGCGGCAGGAGACGGAGGAAATGGTGATTTTTGCCAAGGTTGGGATTTGGACTTTTGCGATTTCCTCTCGTTATTCTCTCTTTTTTACCGCTGGGGCTTCAGGATTTCCATTTTTTTTACTTTTTTTCCTTTTTTTTTTGGCGGGAGAATCTAGAGGGGGATGTTTGTACTAGACCCCTCGGATGTTCTTGTTTATTACCAATTCTACCCCCTTTTCGTTCGGATGTTCATAACGTAACTTCTAGAACAAAACACGAGTTACACAGAGGAGTTACTTTCTTTAAAGTGCCCGTCCTTCCGGGGTGTTTGGTTCAAATTTCTACTAATTATAGGAAATATTTTTCATTCAAAATATAATTTTTTTGTATTTTGTAAAAAAATTATAGGGAAATTTTTGAGAAGTTAAAAGATACTGATTTTCTTATTTTTTTTTACTTTGCTTGTTTGGTTCAAAACAAAAAAACGGCTCATAACTTTATGGAAATAGCAAGATTTTGTATAACTTGTAGAAATTGAACCAAACACCCCTAAATTTATAGAAATGTGTCAACTTTATAGAAAAATATCAATGGAGCGTCAGTTTTCTGGGTGATTTCCGCTCATTTTGAGAGGAAATTGATTTCTGTAAATTTTGGTACTTTTCTGTACTTTACAGAAAACATTTCTGTAAATTTATTTTGAACCAAACACAGTTTACGGAAATCTACGGATAATTTTTAATTACAGAAATGTCATTGTCAGTCCTTTTAAGAAAATTTTTCTATAAGATTGTTGAACCAAACACCCCCTTAGTGAGCAGTGATCTCGATTTTTATTCATTTCTCAGTATAATTATTCTTATTTTTTTTTAAATAAACTGGTGGAATTTTTAATATGACCAATCAGAGTATACTAATCCTAAGTCGAACCGTTGATAAATTGAACCAGACGGTTCACTCCGCTATCGCTCGAATAATGTTTAAAAAAAAAGAACCAGGGTGTGAATAAATATCCGGAAGCATCTGGGGGTCTAGATAGAAATTTACCATCAAAAAGCCTGGCGGGCGGTCCTCGTGAACATGCACAGGAGCAAAAATTAAACAGTTTTGCTCAAGTTGGGGTGTAAATTAATATATCTGCGCGGGACGCCAATTGTTTTGCGGAATCAATCATTATGTTCAAAGATTTCGGACGCTTGTGAACTCGTGCTCGACCCCGCCCGTGACTCCGCCGCTTGACTTATTAGCCAACGTTAGCTTTTGCGTGTTGTGAGCGTGAGAGGTAAAAAAATCAACGTGTAAATGGATAAAAATATCGGCGTAAACAAAAATTTATCTACTAGTTCGTCCGCCGTGCGATGCGCGGAAATTCGAGATGGACAAAAGCTGTAATCATATCATATCATACTCCCTTTAAAAGCACGAGTTCGGAAAATCTTTTTTAAACAAATATATCCCTTTATAGTTTGAACTACCTTATCTATAATCAAATTCTAATTTTCAATGGTCAATATTATCCTTCACTATTTTGAATATTTTATTTATATCTTAATCTATCCTAATCATAATCATATCTTATCCTAATCCTATGTGAACCATGTTTAGCTTAACAATTTAAAAAAACTAAAATATTAATAAAATATATAAAACATAAAAATGATATTAGTTTGTTAAGATAAAGAAATTACAAGTAGATAACATATTATAATACATGAAGTATTGTAAAAAAACCATAAAAAGTTTTAAAATTGCAGAAAAGACCCTAAAAAGTTTAAAATTATAAAGCTCATCCAAATGTCTCAAAATCTTAAAATAAAAAACATGAAATCCCCTCCATCGAGCCATGTGAAAAGTTCTATTCATTCAAAACCGTTAAAATTGATACGAGTGGATGAAGGGTCAAACGACGACGGGTTCACCCCAAACTTGGTGTGTTTGGGTTTTAGAATAATCGGCACTATATAAATTAAAGTAATTTCATATAATTTTAGTAATAAGTTGGGGTAGCCAAAATACATTCGTAACATTAATTGATAGATGTTTAAATCCATAGAAATGATAAAACACTATAATATTATACCTTAGCATTAATTGATTTTAATTTAGAAACTTTAATCTTTGACGTTAATAATATTTATAGGGTAAAAGAATACAAGGAATTACATATGGAGAAACTATTAGAATATTTAGAGATAACTTTAAAAGAATTGAGTTATTTCCATTGCAAATGGGAAAGTGATGGAAATAAATCTAAAATTCAGAAAACGTCAATGAATCACTTGAATTGGCATTAACATAAGACATATCTATTAATGAAGCACTGAATGAGTTACATTAAAAAATAATTT
This sequence comes from Asparagus officinalis, assembly GCF_001876935.1. Classification (NCBI taxonomy): domain Eukaryota; kingdom Viridiplantae; phylum Streptophyta; class Magnoliopsida; order Asparagales; family Asparagaceae; genus Asparagus; species Asparagus officinalis. The sequence continues at coordinate 1,848,113 of NC_033799.1, read as the reverse complement.
AATAACTTTATCCTAATCAAAGAAAAAAATCTCCATGGAAGACATAAGAAAAATTAGTAAGTATTCATAAATTCCATACTGTGTTCTTCAAATTAAATATTAATATTATAATCTAAGAGAAATTAGTAATGAATAATGCAGGTATTTAGTTTAGATCTTTATGGAAAATAACAGGGATAGAGCAAAGATAATATTATTGAAATAACAGAAATTCTTATTGGATGCACATCAGAAGAATTCATTTTAGAAGAAAATAAAAAGATAGCTTCTAATTTATTTAAGTAATAAATTAGGAACACAAATAATTTTATATATAAGAAATTAATATTTATTCTCATTGAAATAGAAAAAAAAATCAAAGTATATATTTTGAGCAGTTTGTGTTGAACATCATAAGTACATTTGACTTCTTTATAGAGTTAAATGAGATGATAAAAAATTAACGAGCCCAAAAAAGATAATAGCATAAAAAATACAAAATTAGCCTGATGTCACAATTGATGTAGATGATGAAGACAATACTCTAGAATTGCCCGAGAAATGATAAATGATAAACCTGAAGAAGGATTGATCTTAACTCAATAAAAAATAAAATAGAAGAAATAAAAAATAATATTTTTTGAATATTTTATAGAATAGTTTAATTATTTTGAGTGAAATTAGGAATCTTTAGAAGGGAGTTTCATGAATTTTTTTTAGTACTTTTATATTCTTATGTGGATGTTTTTATCATATAAAAGTATACTAGAGTTAGCATTAATCTTTAATTTATATTTTTTTATGAAGTCTATCAATGATTAGGAATAAACTTCATATTCTCTTTTGCATGGTTTTAACATACTTTAAATCAATCATTTTGCCATATTGGTTTTAAATATTCACCTTCCTTGTATAACACTATTTTAATATTTTTCACTTTGCAATGCTATACTTTCTCAAATAAAGCTTAGTTTCATATCGGTCAAAAATAATATAAAAATTCAAATTATTTTTAAATTATATTTGTTTTTTGTCAATTTAAATATCAACATGAAAATTTAAATTGGGTATATCCCATTTAAATAAACATAAAAAAATAATCGGGATGTAAGAGTTTAAAGAAAAAAATAAGCACAAACTGCCAAAAAATACTTAATCATGGTATTAAATCACGTGCAATTTGCACGTGTGTAAAAACTAGTAATAATAAAAAAGTTAGTAGTATATAAAATAAATACTTTCCGGAATAATAATAATAACAACGAATAACTGAAGATTTAAAGTAGGCGTTACTTGTCATTCCTACAACCGCTAGTACGTAGTTGTTTTTAGTATACGTCGCAAATAGACATCCGTACATGCAAATGATTTTATGTAGAAGTATTATTTGGGCCGCAGCAGCAGTTTATCTGGACCATGTTTGGGAATATGTGGGCTTATGGCATGGGAGCCCATTGATGCCGGACTTTTATATAAACATCTCATAAATGGGCCCCAAACTTGATGGGCTAGCAATTACGTTATCATTGCATTGCGCGAAAATATTATTCCTAATACAACCCGTGAGCATAGACTATAATATTGGTACTGTGTATGCTCACGAAATGAGAATCATCACGTTATCATTGTATTTGGTCATGGAATCTCCCATTTCTGAAGATGGTGGATCAAGTATATGTGTTTGATTTGTCATGTGCGTGCAAATAACAGGATTATACACCCAAAACAAATTTCTAATTTATTCTCAGCCGTCCATCCTTTTGTATCGTCTCCGTAGTGAAGTTATTTTTTTACTCTCAAATAAAAGTTACCCTAATTAAGTCAAATTGCTTGGGTTGTTATTCTAAAAAAAGATTGATTGAATTACACGAAGATCATTTGAAAGAAGGGTAGAAGAAAGAAAACCCCCTCACCACATAAGACTCCCCCCTCAACTAATTTAATCTCGAACCGTTACAAGTTTGTCAGTGTTGTAGACATCTAGACCTTTTGTTTGCATATTTGGGCCGGGCCTAAGGCCGCAGTTCCTTCATAGATCAATTGATGTTGGAATTTCCTTTAGGGGCTGTTTGGTACATTTCTGGGGAAAAAAAGAAAACAAAATAGGAGGATAAAATCTATTTCTTGACATTTCAATGGGTTTTCACAGTTTTGAGATAATTTGTTTGTTTCGCAGAGATTTGAAGAGGTTGAAATCTATTTCCTCCTTTTGTAGTGTTTTGTACAACAGCCCCAGCACAAGGAAACCAGAGCTCTTTGCCACTTTTCTAATGCCATGTTTGTTTGGCTTCAGTTCTCCCAAAACGAGAAAACCCATCTCCTCATGAGGGTGAGCTTACCTCCCAAAACCATGTCACAACAACGGTAAGATTTCTACCAACGGGCCAAAAAAAGGAGCGATGTGCCAACGGTAAGCTGAAGACAATTTCAAACAAAGCCACAGTAACATCATTAGGAACTGCATAAATTTGGTACCTGACAAGAAGAAAAACACCCAACCTTTGCAAACCCTCTTCAAAGGGCTGAACTAGGATTTATCAAGAAGGCTCCTTCTCAGGCCAAGCTGAGCCATGGTAACGTGCTACTGTCAAATACCAACGCCATTACAGTCGTGCAAAAATGGCCCGAACAAGGGCAAATACTTTTGGGGCTGCGCAAAATACCCAAATAGGCAATGCAAATTCTTTAGATGGGCAGAAATTGAGCATGATAGCAAAGAAGGAACAACAAGCACGTACGAGCACGAGATCAGCAAGAGTAAAGCAAACTTCGATGAAGCCAGTTCTCGTCATGTCTCAGACATAGACAACTTTGAAGCTAAGCACTTGCGAAGAGAACTAAAGTTTGCAAAGCATCAAGTAGATTGCTTGAAGAAAAGTCTAGTTGTCTTAGGAATATTTACTATTTTCGTTGTTGTCATGAACATTGTAATCTTGTCTTTCTTAATAAAGATAATGCAAAAATCTCTGTAGAATGGTTGTACTCTTGTGCATGAACAGTTTTAAAATAAACCAGAGGAAAGATTGAAAACAATGAGATGTAAATCCCTCTCTATATATCTGTAATAAAACGTGCCAAAAAACAATAAGTACTAACTGCATTTGGAAGTGCAAAATACTCACATGTGAAACCCAGTATCAAACAAGAACTCATTTTGGAAATACAGACATCCATAACAACTTATTGACACCATGATTATAAAGGGTATTGCTGAAAAATACAGAGCATAGGAATCATGTAACAAAGCTCAGTTTTGTAACAGAGCATAGGAATCATGTAACAAAGCTCAGTTTTGTAACAGAGCATAGGAATCACGTAACAAAGCTCAATTTTGTTAAAAATCCAGTGCAGTCTTGAATTTGGCTAAAAAGATGCTCAGATATATGTCTACATCATCATATATCCCACACCAGTAATCAACTACTACGCAAAGTTGGTTGCATTCCGATACAGTTTAATCAGCGCATTAGGTAACTGTTGGGACTGCCTCGCCAAAACGTTGCAAGTATTAATTACTGGATTAGAATATCAGGAAATTAGACAATCATCATTGCAGCAGGTTGTGCATGCATGTGCAAACTGTGTCAAATAACAGTGCTCAGGCTACTCATAAATTCTTGAATCAGGTTGCATGCACATTGCAGCTGTAACAATCAAAGGCTGCAATTTATGTTCCCTGAATAAGGACAGCATGAACTTGCCTCGCCTTAAGATTGTTAAGTTACATGTGATTGCATCTAATATGGGCATGCACTCATCATTGCACCGTTCAAGTTAAATTAAAAAGGTGACAGCTTGTCATACCAGCAATAAAGGACGCTATTGGGGCACCTCAGCCCTGACTTAGAAGCCTATGTGGTCCCTGAAATTAGAAAAACAATCAGCATAACCTGAGTCACACTTTGCACCACTCACTAAGCATCACTCAACATCATGTACTAGAGTGCATCAACATAAATCAGAAAGGTAGCAACTGCATCATAACCCAAAATATACAGGCGTACCAACCATGTAGAAGTTTTAACGACATAATAACATAACTGTTAGGCCTAATGCAAAAAATAAAAGAGGTCCAGAAAGTCATTAAGTCCCTGTACACAGTAAGAGTCGAAGAACTGAATGTAGAATACCAGACTTGGTAGTGCAAGCTGTTAGGCACCGGAACCAAGCACATACCTGGATATCTAACCTAGCTTCCCCCATCTTGCTTCTTCATGAAATTGTCCAACAAAGCCCTTTGACCAAAGTCACTCTTACCTATAAAATGCCTGGCCTTGGATTCATCTTCATATATGGTATCGTAAAAAAGCTCAAGGCATTCTATTGGGTAGGTATCTTTGTGCCTGAAGATAGCATTGGACAATTTCTCTGTCCAGTGCAGGTTAACAAGATTGAGACAAGAAGAAAAGTGTTTAACTTCATCTACCATTTGTTGCATGATCTCATGCTCAGAGTGGGCCTTCCTCCCCCTCACTTTAGCCGATGGGATTTTCTTTGGATAGTCCTGGTAGGGGGCTTTGACGGTATTGTTTTGCGATTGATTGTCTTCATCTAACATGTTGACCGTGGGCTGGGATTTCTGGGTCCTAGGAATGTTGACATCCTCATTGGCATCATCTGCAAGATTAATAGGCTCCTGACCACCAAATTTCTCCATTGAAGCCTTAGCAAAGTCACCTCGTGCTTGATCATCTCCACAAATGAAGGCCAGGTTCTCGTAATGTTTCAGAGGCTTATTGATGTAATCTTTAAGCCTACTTTTGTTTTTATCTTGCATGCAACAATAACATCATTAGCTCAATGCATAGGACAGTACATCATTCACACCAACAGAAAATTGAACGGATTAAAAGTTAATTTACCTCATTCCACGTGTCAAAGCTCTCAAGATCCAGCATAATAGTTTGTGTATCTTCATCCCAACCCGCGCCACTGATATTACGAGCAGCCTGCATGTCTTGAAACCAAGAACGAAGTGTTTTCATATGATTAACAACACTTTTGGTGACAAATGAAGTTCCAAATTTCTTGTTCACTTCAGCCGCTGCCATTGCAAACGCATGTTGTTTGAAAGTTTTGTCTGGTTTAAGGCCAGACTTGGCCAAATTTGCAAGAAAGGGTATGAGCACTTCATCATGTGCAGGCATCCACCATCTGGTTAGGGCAGTATTTGCAGCTTCAATTTCCACCTGTTTTTTCCGTTTCTTATGGGTAAGAGCTTTGCCTTTTCTTGGTGTGCAAGGCGAAGTTGCTACCACTTCATCGCTGGCCAACCTTTTTTTGTTACCTGAATCAGAAGTAGTCCCTGTAATACTAGCTGGAGAATGAAATTGTCCGGATGAATTGGACCCTTGAAGAGTTTGTGCCAATGGTGGTGGAGAACTGAGCATGTGCATGTAAGATGAAATGGGGTTTATCATGGGGAAAAAGTTACCATCGTAATGCGGTACATTTGGAAATACTGAGGATGATTGCACAAAGGGTGAGGCTGACTGCAAGAGGGGATTGTAACTTGGATTGAATGCACTGCTGGCCGGAAACTGGGGAGGAGGTGGTGAGGCCATTGAAGTAGGGGAGTGAGTACAAAGCTCTTTGCCCACATCATGCCCTACGGAGGATGATTTGTCTCCCATTCCCTATAGTTCAACAATTGTAATTTGATGCCCTCAACATGATAAGTAGCAAATATATGAATACCATGCAAAATGTAAGTAAAGCAGCATCAAGTGAATATATGCTAAATAGGGAAATTCACCAAGAACCATAATAGTTTTCATAAAGTACACCAAGTCACCATGATAAGTGAAAGTCATTAAGTTACATGAAAAACCAACACTATGTAATACATAAAAGTACTGCATTTGGAACTACACAAATCACATGGCAGATTCAGACGTGTCACCATGCCGATAATACATAAAAGTACTGCATTTGGAACTACACAAATCACATGGCAGATTCAGACGTGTCACCATGCCGATACCTATGACAATAATCGGTATTCAGACGTGTCACCATGCCGATACCTATGACAATAATCGGTCCACATGTCCAAAGCGATTTGATCTCTTCGAGACCTCCACTCATCCTTTGAAGCGCTTTGTTCTCTTACCGATTGGGGCCGAGTGAAATCCATAACATTGGCCTCTTCATTAATTTCCTCTGCAAGAACTTCCTCTTCAAAGTCGAAGCTCTCATTGAGCAACTCATCATCTGGATCCACTGTTGCAATGTAGTTATGGAGAACTGTGCATGCCAAAACGATGTCAACTTGTACGGGGAAGGGGTAGTGGGGTTTTGCTGTGAGTATCTTGAAACGACTCTTCAATATACCGAAGGTAGCTTTAATCTTAGACCTCAAAGATGAATGTCTAAGGTTGAATAACTCCCTCCTATTTTGAGGTGTTCGGCCCGTAAATTCCTTCAGATGGTAACGAACACCGCGATATGGGGAAATAAAACCCGGTTGGGTTGTGTACCCAGCATCGCACAGGTAATATTTATCTACATATTAGATAGTAATGTCATTAGAATTGTAAAATTGCAGTTATTAGTGACTAATTACTTTCGTTATCGAGCTTGTTACCAGTGTAAACCCGTAAGCCATATGGCTTCGGCCTAGATAGCGCTTCTTGAAGTATTCTATAGTCTTTAGCCGACCCCTCCCAACCAGCTAAAACGTAGGTGAACAGTTTGTTTGGTGTGCAAGCCGCAAGAACATTTTGTGTGACACCTTTGCGCCCTCTGAAACGCACGACGAGTGAAGCAGGTAGCATGGCATCCACATGTGTGCCATCTATCATACCTATGCAATCCTATATAGTGCAACGTACTTTGTCAATGTAATATATGACTTGCTTAGATAAGTAATATTATGCTAATTTGGTAGTGGATGATACCTTGAAAAATGGGTAAAATGAAGGATTGCTTAGAATCTCTTGAGGCACTTCATTCGGTGCTTGTTTCATGTACTTGCCTTGTATGCATGAAATAGCTTGCAATACTCTATTGAAGTATCTACTAACGGTCTCCCCTGATCTTATGAATTGCGTTCTCATCATACGATTTTTGGATTTATGGCCCAATATATTCAATGTTATGGCCAGTTGCTCCTCTACTGTAATGTGCCTAGAGTCCTTTAACAGATGTTTCTTCCTCATTAACTTTGCAAGTTTCATAAAGGCACCTGAGCGCATTCTAACGAAGTTTTGACAGCTATCACTATAACCGTGATAGATACGACTTATCAATGCTGCCCTAGTCCTTTCCTGCCGTAGTCTTTCATCACTTGGTCCAGACCTTATTGATCTACGACGATGCTCCAGTCTCCTCAAAAATGTAAAAACTATAACCATGACCGACAATGCAGCCCCAGCACACATTCGAATGACAACATCTTCACCAGCAAAATCACCATCCATCTACAAGTACTACTTATAAGTTAAAATTATTAATTTAATATCAACTGGCGTAGATGTTAACCCCATAGTGAAATTAAAAGCACCATCCACATGCAGAGTTAACTTAAGCTGTTACTGCAGAAAAGTTGGAATTAAAGATGTTACCGAAAAAAAAAGTTTTGATCGATTGTTCAGAGAAAAAGCTAGGGAATCTACCAAAAGAAAGGGCTTTGTATAGTGTGGAACTAGGGCAAAAACCCCCAAAACAGAAGCCTAACTTTCAAAGATTAAAACAGCTTATTGGATGCATGGTTGAAAATTGGGAAAGCTTGGCTCTGTGAAGAGGTATACCTTACGGAAAAATCGGATCGAACTTAAAGCCACTGAAGATGTCAAAATCTCCGGTCAAGCACAAAATCAGGCAGGTCAGGTGCAGATCTGACTATGCCGCAACCGGAAGAAGAGCAACAGAAGAAGAAATCACCCAAAAAAGGATATTTTGCTGCTAGATCTGGCTGACCTCACTCAAACAGCACCTGAATGGTAGTCGCGGGATTCCAAGCACATACAAGTGCATCGGCTGAAATTTTTGGGTGGAGTATTGGAGAGATCAAGGCCCCAGAGCAATGGTGATGGCAAGGGGCGACATCAGAAAAAGCTAGGAGATGAAGCGGTGAAGGGAACTGACGCCATTTCTCCGTTTTCTTCCTGCCGCCTCGATAACCCAACCGCTGCAATTTTTTAATGGGAACTGCAGAGATTTTCACCCATTTTCAGACCTTTTATGGCTGAAAACACAATTCTACAAAAAATGACGTGGAACCCATTTCTCCGACCCTTTTCTATAAATATTCATCCGAACCAAACAAGGGAAATGGAAAACGTCCAAAACCCCAAATCTATGTGGCACTCATTTTGGTTTTCATTTCTCCGATTTCCATGTTTTTTTGGGCAAACGAACAGCCCCTTAAAAGAAACTGGCTTCAGGTTTTATGCGGTAAAATGCATTGGCATGCATGTGTACAAATTGATTTTTCTCTAGCTCTTTGAATGATAAAAATGAATGGTTGTGATTATGTAGTGGTTCATCCGCTACTTTTTAGATAGTGAAGAGGATCCGAATGTGATAACAATTTATCACACCAGGATGCAAGTTTGTATTGTACAATTTACCAAAAACAAAAATGCTTTGTTTTCCAACGATAAATAGTTTTGTTTTTATTTTTTGAGAATATATATATATATATATATATATGGGTAAAGTGAATCTAAGGTGACTCCCTAGGTGTAGCCTAAGGATGCACGATCTAAGCCATTGATTCACTTTACCACAAAATAATCTAAGCCCTTGATTCGATAACAACTCCCAAAAAAGAAAAATAAATTCCAAAAAAAAAATCCTATTCTCACGTGGTCCCCTCAAAAATCGCGATCAGAAGTTTCAAAGATAAATAGTTGGAGACGCATTTTTCTATGAGATGCCTAACGGAGAATTCACATCAAGACGTACATCATACACCCATTCAAAGTAAAAGTCAAATAAAACCAAACCTGTTATTTCATTGTCTCTGCATCATAAGTAAAAAAGACAGAGTGTTGTCATTATATATTTCATGTGTTTCGGCCGAAAAATTAAATTTTAGTGTGAAAAAAATTTAAAATTTTGTGCTGTTTCGGTCCAAAAAAGTAACTTTTGTTCCAAAACATAGATAGCGCCGTTGCCGGGGATCGAACCCGGGTCACCCGCGTGACAGGCGGGAATACTCACCACTATACTACAACGACCTTGGTGTTTGCAAGAAATGCAGTAAAAATAATCCTTTTGCCCATTGAAGCTTATAACATTCTGCATTAATAACAAGTATTAGTGTATTACTAAGCTTGACTAGAGCGACTTATTCGCAACAAATTATGAGAACTAGCAACTCGAGTGATTTGATGGACTAAAATATGAAAAATTAAGGAAAGAATATTAAAAAACCATTTTTCTTACCTGTTAAATTTGCAACTTTTGCTTGATTTATACATTAACTATTTCCTGCTTGCTTAGTAACGAACCGGTCGGTCCTTCTTCCTTTCCGAAAAGTCAGTCCTTCTTCCTTTCCGAAAACATTATTTTATGTATTACGTAGGCTAATTAATTAAGACCAATTCAATTTAAAGTAGTGCGACTGCCCCCAAGCTCATGAATTAGTTCCCATTTGGGTTAACCAATTAAGTTCAATAATTTTACATTTTATATATTGATTGTTTGGCCTCCTGTCTCTTTTTTTTTCGTTTTCTATTTTCCTCTTCTTTATTTCATTGACTTGAATGATTCGGACTTTACCGTCGCTTTCTTTTTTAAAAAAAACAAGTTTTCTTCCTTTTCGTCTAATTTTAGCTAAGTCTTTGATTCAAGCAAAGGCTTGTAGATTTGTAATGTTGCTTTTAGCTGAAAGCATTGACTCCTATTGGGAAGAAATAGACATGTTCTTTCATTTTTCACGTAAACAATTGAAAGAAAAAAAGAAGAAAAAGAAGAAGAGTACGCAACACACAAGCTAACAATTAATCTTTTTATATAAAGAATAAATAAAAAAACCCGGCCCTCTTAAATCAAGAGTTTTGGTCCAGTTAATCTTTGATCCTATAACAAGTTTACAATGTATAACATTCTCTAGGAATACTACGTACGTACATTATAATTATAATGAGAACACACTCTTCACAATCTTTAATATACAAAGAAATGCAAGCATCATGTGTGTGTATATATGTACACACAAATTAATATAGGTTAAAGTGATATGACCGTTAGCCATGTCATGTTAAAAGATATCCAATAATTTGTGTATTCATGAAAAAGAGTAGAAAGGGATTTTTTACACGGATTAAATTGAAATGACAAGAAACAATTGAACGTAATGAGAAAATTAATACAGGGAATGAATGTTAACTTTCTCGCAATATCACCAATATTAGGACATAATTAAATAAGGTAGTTAGTGGATTAGCTAGGTTACCTGCTACCTTTGAAAAATAAAGCCAGCGCAGCCTCTAATTACTCTCAACTAACTCTGAATTAAAAGGAATTAGAAAAGAAAAGACCACGAGCTCCTCTTGAGAAAAGTCATAAGCGCAATCTAACATCGTAAGCTTCGCCTTTAGAAAAATTTTAAGTCGTACCTTTTTATAACTACCCAGGGGCGATGCCAGGATTTCAATAAGGGTCTGTCATTTATCCCAATAGCAAAAGTAACGGAAAAAAATCAAAAGAAACAATTAAAAATATTATATAATCAAGAATAGTAATATTTTAATTAGCAACTCAAATTTAAATATCTAAATGCTAGTGCGGCGATGTACATTGGGCATTCTTCGTTGTTCATAGCTGAAAGCGCTTGGGATGATATCAACATCATCAATTGTGGAAAAACACTTCCTTTCTCGGGCACAAATGTTACTAAAACAATCCATATAAGCACGGGTTTGACATTTTGTTTCATCAGCTCGTTTTTCGGCATAATTCATTATTTTAATTAGCTAGTCACATTCATGAGAAATTGAGAATTAAATTTCTTTCAATAGACTAATCAGAGGAAAGGTTTAACATACCCTGAAATTGGCTGCAGCTTTGGACTGCTCTGATTTAATTTGTGAATATTTAGATTAAGTTTATGAAAATTTAGGATTTCTAAATTTTAGAAGAAGAAAAATAAAAAGGATAAGGGAATGGCCTAAATTGAAGGGTGAGGGGATGAGAATCGTGATTGCGTGTCAGTAAAGAAAGGGGAAAAGGTCTCCCGCTCCCGCCTCTTTTAAGTTTTTTAACATGAATTGCCCTAATTAATGAAAGAAATGAAAAAAAAATTGAGGTATGCAAAACCACTCGAACCCGGCAACTCTAATCAGAATTTCAAGATTTTTAGCGCTATCTCCAGTACAATTCATTCAATTGTCTTGGGTTGTCATATGCATACTATGACAAACCCCAGTAAAATCGCCTGAACTCCCCCTAACGTTTCTACATCATCTAATAAAGGCTAGATATCATAAAACCCTCCTTGACTTTGAACACTAGCAGCAAACCGAGCCTTAATTTCAAAATATCAAGAAAACCCCCTTAATTAGCGAGGTTTTTGCGATAAAATCTGCAAAGGTTTAATTAAATGGAATTTTCTGATAAAATCTGAAAGCTAAAGAGGGATTTTGTGATAATTCCTATACGTAAGGGGGTTCTTATGGATCTGATGCGTCGCACATGAAGAGTGAATTAAGCTAATATATAACACGTTATACGAAACTTCATAGAAAAAACTAAAACTAGACAAGGACAACCTAAAACTTTATGATGTACACTAATTAGTCAGTAATTTATACGTGACAATATTTCAAGCTCATGATGGCCACCTAAACCTTATAATATAATCCTTCCCTCGCTCTATAATCGTCTATAAATTGCTCCTTTCTCCAAAGCATCTTAACACAAATCAAATTCATCAATATCCAATTAAGCGTACTCATTTAGGATATTTGAGATGGCTTCCCAAGTTATTCTAGGGATCACCATTCTTGCTTTGGCTCTGGTTCAAGCTTTTGCTTATGATCCTAGCCCTCTGCAGGATTTCTGCGTTGCTGACACGCAATCAAAAGGTTGATTCATGTGACATTCTATTATTACTATTATCATAATTAATTAAGATTAACACTGATGAAACGTTATTCGTACTTATCTAGCAAAAATAATGAAACAACAAAGAAATAAGTGCAGATGTTTTTTTTTTTTGTAAGTTTTGTTTTTATGTACGTACATGTGTGCATGCTTATATATCCTTTAATTAAACTCCTCATTTCATTTATACTCTTATTAAGGATATAGTGTCAGAATATATTATGTTTCTAACCATTTAATTCCATACTATGAAAATCTGTATGCTTGAGTGTTTTACTATTTTGTCCAGCCAGTGATCATTAATGGAATAAAAGTAGCTTTCAAACCCTTTGATAATAGCTAATTTTTTTAATGTAAAACTTCTTAGTGATTATTTCGTGCATATGGATAAAACATACACGAAAATGTTCAACATTTTGTTCATCAGCGGTCTATCTATAGAAATAAAATGACGTGTAATATATAGTTAAGATATTCAATTTTCCTATACCTTATCCAATTCATGTACGAATCTAAGCTCTATGCAATCTTCAATTATGTCCTCTCCTTTCTTACAAAATAAAAATAATTGGCTAGATCATTGCTCTAAACAAATTTGTTAATGTTAGAATTAATGGTTACGACTCTTGTGATACAAATTTGTTAGTGATGATCTCTCCTCTTTGTGTTGCAGTAATCGTCAACGGCTTTGTATGCAAAGACCCGAAAACTGTAGTCTCCGAGGACTTCCTCTTCCGGGGACTCCTCAACGACGTCGCGCCGCAACACGCAACACCACGCGTCGCTCCAACAGTGACCCAAGTCAGACGGCCGCCTTCCCAGGCTCTCAACACCCTCGGCATCTCCTGGCCCGCATTGACTACGCGCCCTTACGGTGGCCTCAACGCTCCCCACAAGCACCCTCGCGCCACGGAGGTCCTCACCGTCGTCGAGGGCACTTCCCACGTCGGCTTCATGCGGTCCAACCCCGCCAACGCGATTTTTCCAGAAAGTTCTGGCAGAAGGTGATTTGTCTGTGTTCCCGTTTGGTATGATTCACTTCCAGATGAATCTTGGTCATACGCCGGCGTGGCACTGTCGCGCTGAGCAGTCAGAATCCCGGAAGTGATTACGATCGCGAACGCGGTGTTCGGGTCGAACCGCGAGGGTGTCGAAAGAGGTGCTGAAGAGGGCGTTTCATGGGACGATGAGGTGGTGGCGCAGCTATGGCTCAGTTCAATAGGAGGAATGCACGTACAGCTGGGCGGGTGAAAGACTTAGTCATCGCGTGATTTGAATTGAGTAATAAGCATGAAGTACGGGCGTGCTTTTTGCACACGTCGATAATAAAGATTTGTATGTGTATTTTGTCACGCGTCGAAGTTATGAATCAAGTTGTGGGTTTTTTACTTATTATGAAAACTTTTGCATCTTACTGGAACTCGATTTGTTAGTAAGTTATTAAATGAGAAGGAAAAATATTGTTGTCATTAATTATTATTGGCTAATAAAAGCGCTAATAATTTTTTATATATTGTTATGTAGGCAATAAATAAAAAGGGGAAACTACAAGTGAAACTATAATATCTATTGTTTACTATGTCTGTTATTATATATTATTGCCTAAATAAAAGGGCTAATAATTTGTGTGTATATTATGTAGGCAATAATTTAAAAGTGAACTATAAGAGAATGCCAAAATACTTAGTTAGCCATATATACTTGATTTTCGCCTACCAGTTTGAATTTTGACGTTGTCAGCTGATAATGCAATTGATAGTGCCTTTTGCTAAACTATAATTTTAAAAAATTCTCCCTCACCACGAACATGTTCTTATATTTAATTTCTTCTCTTAATAAAGCCTATTCGTTAAAAACATAAGAAATTTTTTTCTTCTCTTAATAAAGTATATTCGTTTAAAAAAAAGGGGGGAAAAAATATCTACATGTATATACATATTTTGCTCAGTTGAGAGCTACGCATCTGAATTATGATTTGGTGTCATTCGAGGAAATCGATGATTTGGTCAGCCTTCAGTATGGAGAAAATGACTCCGTTCAATTTTTTTTAAAACAAAAATGATGGGAAACGTACGTCTACAAGAGAAGAAGTGAAAAAGAAATTGACAAGTAACCTCTGATTCCCTACTGACTTCAGCGAAAATAGGGTAAAGAAGAAAATTAAAATAATAAGAGCTGACTGGTCTGCTGGTGGAAATAGAGGGGCAATTTGGGAATCTCCTCCGTACTAGAGTAAGGATTAGAGAGAGGTGATCTATACCATTCACTAGGACTGCAATGTTAGTTTAGTAATTTTAACGATCATATCAATAGTGTAAATCACCCCACTTACATATGAGTGGTTCTGATAGAATCCTTGTGATAAAATATGCGTTGCATTGCGTATTACCCTAATTAAAGTGGGTTACATGCCTTCCCAAATTCTTTATTCCGTTAGCTTGACAATTTTTATTATCTGATTTTTTTTTAGATATACATATTGACTTATATATTGATGTTACTACGGTTGCAAAACAAATATCCATATATGCGGATATATCGATATTTGTATCCGTTAAGATACATATATGGTTACTAAATATCTATATCAATAGGATATGATTACGGCTATGGATATGTGATAAGATATATGCATTCGTATCGGAAATTATCCGAATATATGACAGTCATATAGTTGCATTTGTTTTAATCTTAGATTAATGGGTTTGAGGTTAATTTGATGATCAAGAGATCAAGTCTTCGCTTTAAAGATATAAAGAACATATTAATGAACTCTCTTGTATCATAAGAACTATGTTATGTGCTTTTCATACCGCTTTCTTTTTGCATGTATATCCACATATATATCCGCATACATATCTATATTCACATATGATTTTAGCGGATACGGGTGTCAATTTTACTTACCCAAGCATATTCATGATCGTATCCATGATTGGTAAGAGGAAACAGATATGGTAAGTACCATATCCAAACTATTTTCACCCCTACTTACACGTGTACATGGCACATATGTGGATTAATCCTATTAAGCACTAAGGCCTTGATTGGCAAAGGGTTAAGGAATATGAATTAAGGAGAATGATCAATGTAGTTAGCCCATTCGGTAACCTGAAGGAATAAATTATTAACACCTTACATAAGTTTTATTTTAGCCATTGTGATCAGTTTTAGCATATGGGGGAATAACGAGAATTTTGACTATTTTTTAAAGTGGTTAACTCTTAATCATTCGAAATAGGAGTATTAGTAAATCCTTCATTTTTGAAGGGTTAACTCATTTTAATCATTCTAGAGGGGTTAGCTTAATTATGAAGGGTTAAATCACTTTAACCAATATATAGATTTTTGTTAGCTGAAAGCCCTGCCTACCCTTTTTGACAAAGGAGTTCACTTTTTGACAAAATCAAAAAGTGATGGCCGTTTTATTTGAAGAATTATAAAGGATGTGGGTCCCACAAATATTTTATTATTAGTGACGGGTCTCACTGATAATATTTTATTTGTGCATAGTATTTCCCAAACACTATAAATAGGACCCTAAACTCTTAAGGAAATCTCATCCCAGAAACAACTCCTCTCATAGAAGAGTAAGAGAGAAAACACAGAGAGAGATCGTGAGAGTTTTTTTGGAGTGTATCTGATCAAGAGAGGGTGTTCTCTTTGATCTATTCTTTTGGGATATAAAAGAATTTGGCGTCGTCGTTGCACCGTGGAGTAGCTCCGAATGAGTGAACCACGTATATCTGTGAGTACTCTGGTTGATCTTATGCCTTTATTTTGTGTATTGCGTCTCCGTTAGAGGCGTTCTTGTGGGTGTGTAACCTAACAATTTTTTGTGCCTGACAGATTAAGAGGGGTTTAATTAAGTCTTTTTAACCCTTCATTTAACCCGTTCCCGAAGAGCACTAAGTGACTACAACATGACATATCTGCATTTATCCTATTAAGCATTAGCCATCACTCATCGGTGTAGTATTGACAAACACAGACGTTTACTATGCATCTCTAGGGATGAACCTGTCCAAGAGCAGACACGGAGGTCGCTCTTAAATCGTACGTTCGCACGCTTGACTTGGCTCATCCTGAAAGGAAAACAAATTGTTCATTAAAGACGACAGCAGCAATTCAATTTCATTAGCCCCATATTCAAAGAGATATCGTGTTCATGCGTTATGAATTAATCGATGCATATATTGTTCAAAACTTCCTAGCTAGTGGTTACTAATTTCTATTGAGATGTCACATTCACCTCTTCAACTTATCTCTCTCAGCGATCCTTTCTCCACCAACTAATTATTCCTGTTTAAAAAGAGATTATTGCATCGAAAACATGTAATAAAGAGACTTTAAATATTAAAACCAAGAGGTAAAGTAATACTTACCCAATCCCGTAGACACTTGTAACTTCTGAACTACATGAGAAACTGACCACGTGCTTCAAAGCCTCGTTCCAAAATTTTAAACAGCATTAATTTGGATTTGAAAGAAGATGGGTTGCCACCTTATTTGTCGATGATGACTAGTCAAGCCCATGAAGAACATATGGAATTAATTATTTTGAGATTTGTCTGCAAGCATCTTGAAATCTGTAAGAAAGTAAAAAATTAGTCGTCAGATAATGATGTAGTACGGCATTTAATCATTTTATAAGAGTTCTAAACCATCAGAGGATGATGAATGCATGAACATCAACGCTAATAAACACAAATCTCTCTATTCCGCAAGCAAATCCTTGTACGAAAAGAAAGAGGAGAAGAGAAAGATTCACATTTTATCAGGTGGTAACTAGTTATTCTGAAGAATATGAACATCCATCTACCTCTGTTATTCACTTCACACCCTAGCAAGAGTACTCGCAATATCAGAAAAAAATGTTATTCAATAAAAGATTTATTGATAAACGTAACTGATGCAAACAATTCAGGTCAATGTATTCATGTTACCAGAAATTAATCCTCTATCTCTCACCTTTTGCATAAAAATGCTAGTGCATGGAAGTAAAGCTTGAGGTCTGAAATACTTCTTATTTTTTCGCAACCACTTGTGCCGACAAAGCTTTTTAAGGAATATCTAATCAGTAAGTTCGCACTGAAAGAAAAGTAGTAAGTTTGCACTGTAAGAAAAATTCACGTCCTAGTAACTTGATTTTCCCCCCTCCTCGTGTTCGCCTACTGAGTCTACAACTGCATGTCGAAACCAATAAATTAAGACTGCCTCAAAATGCCTATTGAATGCAATCAGCAGTTGGGGACTATTTCCAGAAGGCAAATACCAAACACTGGTAGTTTTATGTACCTCATAAACACTTCTGCCTCCTGCAGAAAGAAGAAACATAACTCTGGTCAGTGCAGCTAATTAACTTACCAGGCCTCAGTAGTACCCTCGGTAACTCCTTGGCGCGACTTGATTTTGCACCCTATCGACTCAACCCACCACACGCTCATCCACATGCAAGCGATATCCTAGGAGTGTTAGAAGGAATGCTCTGCGTCGGATTTGTGACATCAAACCCAGGTAACAAACTCTTCACTGAAGTTCTCAACAAGGGTGACGTCTTCGTGTTCCCTCAAGGACTCATTCACTTTCAGTTTGACGACACAGGTTACACAAATGCTATCGTGATCGCAGGACTTGGTGGCCAGAACCCAGGTGTGATCACCGTAGCTAATGCAGTTAATTTTCGGAGCAAGGCCTCCTATATATCTCTGACGATGTTCTTGCCAAGGCATTCCAGATTGAGAAGAAGTCAGTAGGCTGCCTCCAAGCTCAGTTTTGGATAGACAACAACTAGGATGGTCGGAAAATGCTGATGATTTCTATATATTTCCCCTGTTGTTGGGTTTCAATAAGCAGTTACCAGTGTGCGCGAGTCGGCGTGTCGTTGGTAATAATATCTGTTTTGTGCTTTACTTACTCTATTTTATCAAGTTTACTTTGCCTTTTGTTACCATAAGCTAAGGCTCCGATCTAGGCGACTTAAAACAGAAGGAAAAGGAAAATGTATTCCCTCGCTGACCACTGAAGACCGTCTCAAAACACATAGAGCTTTGCTACAGGGACCCAAAATATGGGAGCAATAGAGGGGACAAGTGAGGTGTCTCCCTCCTATTGGATAATGAATTGGACATCATTAATGATGGCCAACTCATTATCCAATAGGAGGAAGACGTCTCACTTGTCCCTTCCATTGGTCCCATATTTTGGGTGCTTGAGGAATTTTTCAAACACATAATTGGCTACATTCAGCGGCTAAGGACTACCGCTTGAGTATTATATGTATTCATAGAGGAATGGCGATGCGCAAACAAAATATCACTTTAGACGACACTTCTTTAAGAAACATCCTTGCTCCAAAAAAACAAAAAACTCCTCCAAAAAAGAAATTTTGCGTAGAACCAAAGATATTGCAAACCACCAAAAGCTCAAATTTCCCAAAGGCTTCGAAAGGGAGAAGAACACGCCCCCCGAAGAAGCAATTCGACCGAATTGAGAATTAGGGTTCTGTCAATTAGCAACAAGTTCACATGAATTAGATCAAAACAAAGTGATTGGGACCAAATCAAACCTTTCAAGGGAACCCTAACCCCAGCTGCGAACCCCACGTGCGAAAGTTCTATCCTCCGCCTTGACGTGCATCGGCCGTTGGATTGAGAACGGACGGTTGTATAGCAGCAGGCTCCCCTTCTCCGCTATCCGAACCGGATTCGGATCCAAAAATTCGATGCCCGATTACGAGGACGAAACGAGGACGTTCGTGGGGGTCTTCTACGGACCAAAACTTGATTTTATTCCCCCCCCCCCCCTCCCCCCCCCCCCCCCACCCCCCCCCCCACCCCCACCCCCCCCCTCCCCCCCCCCCCCCGCCCCCCCCCCCCCACCCCCCCCCCCCCCCCCCCCCCCCCCCCCCCCCCCCCCCCCCCCCCCCCCCCTCCCCCCCCCCCACCCCTTTCTTCCAGATGAAACTGAAGATTTCCGCCGGCGAATCGACGCCGACGAAACGCCAACGACGGCAAACCCAGTCCACAAGCCCAGAAAACCCCAAGTCCCAAACCCTAACCCAGCATCGAAACCAAGCCCACACCGCCCCCCAAACCCAAACCCTCCGCCTCAGCTTCGGCCGATGACGAGGATGAAGACGGCGGCGGTCCAACCTCAGCCCCTCTCTCGCTCCGCCCCGCCGCCGTGGGCACTCGTCCCATAAGCCCAGCTTCTCGAAGAATCGAGCTCCTTCATCGGGCCCCACGCCTCCGATCCCTTTTAAATGTCCAGGCCGCAGGCCGGAGAGTATACAAAGGAGAGGTTGTTGGAGCTCCAGAAGAACGCCTCGGCCTCTCGCAGCCTGCCGACGGCCTTCAGAAACCCGATAGCCCAGTCGCAATTCCGAACCCGTTATCGTCCTTAAAGGCCTCCGTGGAAGCCCCCAATCGTCTCCTATTGATCCGGACCCTAAGCGAGAAAGAAAAGAAGAGGTGAGGAGGAATCAGATGGAGCAGAGGAAGATAAGTTTGGGCGAATTGGGTATTGATGGTAGAGGGAAAGGTTTGTCTTCGATACCGGAGCCAGGCTCATATAGCTCGCCATTAAAGCCCGGAAGGCAGAAAGGCTCCGGCCAGCAGTCGTGGAGCGCGGAGCGGATTTTATATCACTTGACAGCTGGATGGAGTGATGGCTACTCGGGCATCGGATGGTGGTCTATGATGAGCGAGCATCATGAATTTAGATGGTAGGATTGCTTGTTTGCGTGATGATAGGGGATGAGCAATCGAAAAAAGGTGGTTTTCGAGGAGGTTTTAGGGAGAGGGCCTCCAAGTTGTTGATACTAGGGTTGCTGAGAGATTGAACGCAGAGGATTGATGAGGGATGAAGAGGAGCGAAGATCGGGAAGAGGAAGCAATTTCGAAAGGGGTTGCGAAAAGGATTGAAATCATTGAGGAATATCTGTCCATAGAGGTGTTAAGCGGTGTTAGCCCTCAGATGCCACAGCCACAGAATTTATATCATGCTGTTGGTCCTCGCCGTTCGGTGCCTGGAAGTTACGCCTTTTCTTCTCAGACAATGTCATATCTCAACAGGCGGAGATTGCTACACGGGCCTCTCAAGGAAGAACATCATAAGGCTGAAGGACTCTCACAAGCCGAACGAATATGGCATCCGGGGCGAAGACAGATTAGAAAACTTAGCAGATGCTCTTTCTGATATCACCAGTATGGAGAAGTGGCCTTCAAGAAGCGGGGACAGGTATATTTTCATGCCCAAACAGCTTCCGAGACTTCAATTTCTGTAGACATGTGATTTCTTGTAAGGACAAGGCTTTCGTGATTAGAGGAGCTTGGAGGAGGAGATCAGGAGCTCCATGAGAAGACGGGGCAGCAGCTGTGGAAAAGAGAAGAGCTGTGCCATGATATCGTGGATAAACCGGGGAAGTTGAGTCTGGGGTTAGTGCACCATGTTCGGTCCTCAGCAAAAGGACTCTCGGCCTGCCTTATGTTATCTGCCTGCCACAAATGCAGCACAGCGTATGCTTTAGCTGCAGTGAGAGAGAGCTCGAATTTGCCGGTTCAATTGGATGAGTTTGGAAGGGATGTTAATCTACAGAAGCGTATGGATTTCTCACGGCGAGCTGAGGCAAGGAAGCGAATAAGAGCGCGGGCTGATTCTAGAAGAATGACTTCTATTGGCAAGCAGTTAGAAGGAGAGGTTACCACCGATGAGAGTGACCGTGAGAGCACTGCTTACACTTCTACAAGGGATGAATTGCTTCAAACAGCTGAGCAAATCTTTAGCGACGCAGCCGATGAGTACTCAAACCTTTCTGTTGTTAAAGAAAGGTTTGAGAGATGGAAGAAGCATCACTTCTCAAGCTACCGAGATGCCTACATGTCTTTGAGTGCACCTGATGTCTTCTCTCCATATGTGAGATTGGAGCTTCTGAAATGAGACCCTCTTTATAATATGACCGATTTCGAAGAAATGAAATGGTACAAGCTTCTTTTTGATTATGGGTTACCAGGAAGAGATGAAGATTTTGATCCTGAAGATGCCGATGCGAATCTTATCCCAGAGCTAGTAGAAAAGGTAGCTCTCCCCATCTTGCACCATGAAATCTTACACTGTTGGGATATGTTCAGCACAAAAAGAACGGAGAATGCTGTATTTGCCACTAATTTAGTCGTCACATATGTTCCAGTCTCGAGTAAGGCCCTCCAAGAGCTACTATCAGTTGTTTGCTCTCGGCTCACGCAGGCCATTACCGACCTCAGTGTTCCGGTGTGGAGCTCCGTCGTGACGAGAATTGTGCCTGGTGCTGCTCAATTAGCTGCTTATCGATTTGGGACATCAGTTCGGCTCCTGAGGAATATTTGTCTGTGGAAAGATGTACTGTCACTGCCAGTTCTAGAGAAGCTTGCTCTTGAAGAGCTCTTAAAAGGGAAGTTACTCCCTCATATGGAAAGCATAATGTCGAATGTCCATGATGCTATAACTAGAATGGAGAGGATTGTTGCATCAATGTCAGGGGTTTGGTATGGGCCTGAGGTCACAGTAAATCACAGCAAGAAGTTGCAGCCTTTGGTTGATTGCGTGGATAAACTAGGTCGGAAGTTGGAGAAGAGGCAGGCGTCAGGGGTGAGCGAGGAGGAGACCGTTGGGCTTGTTCGGAGATTGAAGACGATGTTGGTTGAGTTGAATGCGCATGATAGAGCTAAATCTTTGCTGAGGACCTTTCATCTGAAAGAAGCAATTTGAACAAGCATTGTAGGACCAATTTTTGTGCACCTTGTATCAAAGGTCTGGTTTATTCGAATCTCGGTTCTGTCCAATTTTGAGGTGGATATGTTTGGCATATTATTTTTCGGATATTTACCTCAACGTATGGTGCATGTGTGTTGCACGTGAGGCCATTTCAGGCTAAATTTTTCAAAAGTTGTTTTTCATGTGCATTGCACGTGCGGCCATTTTTAGTATAAATTTCTCAATAATTGTTTTTCGTAAACTCCAGTTTTCAAACTTCAATGTAAATTTTGTGAGATAAGAAATGAGTGCATTGATAAAAAGTTAAGAGATTGCTTGAATTGAGGGTAAGACACGAGTAAATCAACTGAGATGGTTTGACCTTGTGCAATGGAAACCTTTAAATGCACTAATAAGAAAAATTGGCACTGCTATAATTAATGGAGAAAGGACAAGAGGTATTCTACTTTTGCATTATATACACATCTTCTGATTTCTGAGCTATGAAACCTAGTGGTTTCCATGTAGACGTCCTCAACGGAAACACCATTAAGGAAGGTATTTTTGGTATCAAACTGGTATAATGACCAAAGGTAACTGGCTGCAGGAGAAATTGGGAGTTATGCACATGTCATGTTTGCCACAGGGTGATGGGGGGTAATTTACCTTGGTAGTCATCTCTATATGTCTGTGCGTACTCTTTGGCCATCAACGTTTTAGATGATACCTAAATCTGAACTGATATCCAACAATCTCTATTACGTCACGATCTCTTCTTTTGCACATCTTTGTGCTAATCTGGATTGTACATAGCTTCTGAAACAAACCTAAGATCTGTGTAAGATTTAATTGGGAAAAAAGCACTAGAAGGCAAGTAATAAAAATAAGCCAAAAAATTAGGTATGCAACTTGTTTTACCCTTACAAATAACATACAATTGGACTGAAAATCAAGATCAATGCTGGGAGTAATATTTCCAAAAGTGTTGTTCTTGCTAGATTTTGAATTATGAATTAGAGCAGAAGAAGAGATTGACACAATTATTCATGCATCGTATGAAATGGAATGATTTGCTGTTGAATCTGCACGCTACATTCATATTTCATGCATCAGGTGTTTTGAAAAGGTTTTGACTGCGAAATATATTGTGGGAGAGTGCTGCCTTAGTCATATTCTTCTTTTTCCACTCTGATGCATCTCAATACTTTATTTGTGCATTCTTCTAGACCAAGCTTTGTCATGTACAGCAGAGATTGATTTCTTTATGCTTCTGCCCTTCAATGTTCTTTTACAGAGGCAGCCAGGATTCTGAATAAAAAATATTTCAGTGGAGGTTAGTTGTTGGTTATTTATGTTTTTCTCCAAATATTGACTCTGGTTAATGAATTTGTTACAAAAATCTTGAATCTTTCAGGTACTGTTTCTGCTTAAATAGCTGATGTTGACCTTGTAAATAGAAGGGAAAGCATCGAGCAATTGCTTGAAGATGGCACACTTCCATTCTTGAGCATTGAATGCGCATGATAGAGCTAAATCTTTGCTGAGGACCTTTCATCTGAAAGAAGCAATTTGAACAAGCATTGTAGGACCAATTTTTGTGCACCTTGTATCAAAGGTCTGGTTTATTCGAATCTCGGTTCTGTCCAATTTTGAGGTGGATATGTTTGGCATATTATTTTTCGGATATTTACCTCAACGTATGGTGCATGTGTGTTGCACGTGAGGCCATTTCAGGCTAAATTTTTCAAAAGTTGTTTTTCATGTGCATTGCACGTGCGGCCATTTTTAGTATAAATTTCTCAATAATTGTTTTTCGTAAACTCCAGTTTTCAAACTTCAATGTAAATTTTGTGAGATAAGAAATGAGTGCATTGATAAAAAGTTAAGAGATTGCTTGAATTGAGGGTAAGACACGAGTAAATCAACTGAGATGGTTTGACCTTGTGCAATGGAAACCTTTAAATGCACTAATAAGAAAAATTGGCACTGCTATAATTAATGGAGAAAGGACAAGAGGTATTCTACTTTTGCATTATATACACATCTTCTGATTTCTGAGCTATGAAACCTAGTGGTTTCCATGTAGACGTCCTCAACGGAAACACCATTAAGGAAGGTATTTTTGGTATCAAACTGGTATAATGACCAAAGGTAACTGGCTGCAGGAGAAATTGGGAGTTATGCACATGTCATGTTTGCCACAGGGTGATGGGGGGTAATTTACCTTGGTAGTCATCTCTATATGTCTGTGCGTACTCTTTGGCCATCAACGTTTTAGATGATACCTAAATCTGAACTGATATCCAACAATCTCTATTACGTCACGATCTCTTCTTTTGCACATCTTTGTGCTAATCTGGATTGTACATAGCTTCTGAAACAAACCTAAGATCTGTGTAAGATTTAATTGGGAAAAAGCACTAGAAGGAAAGTAATAAAAATAAGCCAAAAAAATTAGGTATGCAACTTGTTTTACCCTTACAAATAACATACAATTGGACTGAAAATCAAGATCAATGCTGGGAGTAATATTTCCAAAAGTGTTGTTCTTGCTAGATTTTGAATTATGAATTAGAGCAGAAGAAGAGATTGACACAATTATTCATGCATCGTATGAAATGGAATGATTTGCTGTTGAATCTGCACGCTACATTCATATTTCATGCATCAGGTGTTTTGAAAAGGTTTTGACCGCGAAATATATTGTGGGAGAGTGCTGCCTTAGTCATATTCTTCTTTTTCCACTCTGATGCATCTCAATACTTTATTTGTGCATTCTTCTAGACCAAGCTTTGTCATGTACAGCAGAGATTGATTTCTTTATGCTTCTGCCCTTCAATGTTCTTTTACAGAGGCAGCCAGGATTCTGAATAAAAAATATTTCAGTGGAGGTTAGTTGTTGGTTATTTATGTTTTTCTCCCCACCAAAAAAAACACAGAATTTACAATTAATCTTCTGTTACGTTACATGTTGGTTATGGTGCAATATACAGCTACTATTTATTGTAGATTTTCATATCTCTGTTTGAATTGTTTTTGAGCAATGAAATGAAAGCAACCTGGTAGCAAGTCGGGCATAATTTGTCTTCATTTACTGTATGTCATACAATGAAGTGAATACCATCACTTGTTATGAATACTTGTACATGATCAGGTTAATCCAATGTTTTCTAATCTACCTTTCTTTGTGCATCCTCATTTACTAAACTAGTTTCAAGCCGTATTCCATTTGAAATGATTCATCCACAATCCAATATCATTTTGGAGTATGGTTAATACATGTTAGAATATAAAAATATAAATCTCAACCCTCACCATAATTTTGGAGTTTTGGTGTAATGGTTAGAGGGACCTTAAGATGGTACTAGAGCAACCCAAGTTCATATCCCACCGACCGTAAATTTAAAGCGGATTTTTCTAAAAATTAACACCACTGCGTCCAGAATTCGTCCAGAATTCGGCCCATAAAAAAGGGTGCTTAACCTGCGAGGGCATATTAGAATATAATAATATAATCCTAAACCCTCATCATAACTTCGGAGTTTTGATGTAGTGGTTAAAGGGACCTTAAGAATACAATAGAAAATCATTTCTCGTTCTAAAGATGTATTGTTTTCAGTACTCACTTTATCTTTCCACCAATCCACCCATGCTATACAACACATTAAATAAGTGATCGGACTTACTGCTTTCCTTTTTTTGCCCTTTTATATTTGGCGCAAATCTTATTCTGAAATTCTTAGAGAGAATTCATATCCTAACCAGGAGAGCAAGAAAAATTCTATAGGACAATTAAAAGACCAACACCATTTTATGGATCACAATGTTGGGCAATTAAGAAATGACATGCGCAGAGACATGATTATAGCAGAAATGAAAATGGTAGAATGCATGTGTGGATATACAGTAAGAGATGAGATAAGAAATGAGTGCATTGATAAAAAGTTAAGAGATTGCTTGAATTGAGGATAAGACACGAGTAAATCAACTGAGATGGTTTGACCTTGTGCAATGGAATCCATTAAATGCACTAGTAAGAAAAATTGGTACTGCTATAATTAATTGAGAAAGGACAAGTGGTAGGCCTAAGAGAACTTGATTTTAACCAATTAAGAAAGATACAATAATGGTTAACTTAGCGGAGGAGATAACCTTAACAAAACTGAATAAAAGAATGATTCTTGTAAATAGTAGGTTCAAAATTTTGTTGTTCTCCTTGTTTTTCACTTGTTCTCCTTGTTATTCTAATCACTTACGTATTAGATCATCTGCAATTTCCTTGAGGTGTCTTTTAATTTACGCATTATCTTGGTTGTGATGCATTATATAGTAACCTTATCAGATGTATAATAAGCTGTAACTGTAAAGCAACGTGAGCATATGATCCTCGAGTAAAGGTGTTGATGCTGCTTACTGTTGTATTTAGCTTTTGAATTATTAAAATTCTTTTTGAATAGAAATTTGTATTAACTCTTCCTTTATTATTCATCATTATGTCACTTGAGCAATCTTTCTTCGCAAGATGTTGTATTCTGCGTGCAAGTATTTAACATATTCCCCCCTTTTTAGGCATACAGCATCTCTTGCCACCTATGTGAGGAATGCTATAGTGAGCTTGAAGCATGAGAATGGATCAGATCTCTGCACACTTTATGGAAGCAACATGACCAAGGTTTAGATATGTATATGTAGTTAATAGACAATTGATTCCTTAGTGTCTCTTTATTCGTGTTATTACTTTGCGAAGTTGCTGTTGGTTACTGAATATGTGAAGTATGTATGCGGTTAGTTTAGCATTTTGATTTCCGTTTTGTGAGATAGAAATGGATAGCTTTTGGGGATTCTGCTTTGAAACGTTAATGTTATATTTCCTATATCAAATTGGTCTTTGGGATTCAATTTAATGCATCTTGACAAGAGTGAATGTGAGATAATGCATTTGATATTCTAGTCTTGCTGTTACTTTTGCAGAATTTACATGTTTATAGTGACTAATTTTGCATTGTAGACACCGCACTTGTAACATAATGCATACATATGCAATTTTACAGTGTGTAAAATATATCTGCATCAGGCTTCTCTATTTTATTCATTATACTCATTGTTTCTACATAATTTTTCTTTTTTGTTTCTTTCCAAGGTGTTACCTCCTGATCTGGGTCCTACAATTGCATTCAATTTGAAAAGGGATGATGGGTCATGGTTTGGATATCGTGAAGTGGAAAAATTAGCTTCTTTATCTGGATTCTGGGATCCAGTTGCGGGTAAGTTTTGACAAATGCCAGTCATTAAGTGTAGTAACTTTTTCTCAAATAACTATGTTTTGCAACTTGTTCTTTCTCTTCACACAGACATGCATAGACATCTGTGGCACGATAAAAGGGAGATTTGAAAATTTCTAAAAGCTTATCAAATTAAGCCATAGGCATAGTCAACAAATAAATGTCTTCAATCGTGCCATATTTTTGTCTGTGGATAGACAAACTCTCGTGTACACGTGTAATGTATATATGTAACTGCGTGTGTACAAAATGCAAGATGTTGTAGGTGACCTGGAGATATACATGTCAGTTCATATGAAACGGGACAATACTGCATTCAACCTACAATATGACAGCTACTATACATATGATAGCATTTTGTGTCTCAGGTGATAAGACTTTCTATATAGCCTAAATTATGCAATATGTTTATGCATAAACATGTTTATGTGCCCACATCTCTACTGCAGAAATATTTGAATCTTGTTAAAATACGAAAGACCTATGCTAGACCTGGAGGGGTTACATTTGAAAAGTATCAAAAATGTCTTTCACGCTGAATTTCTGCTCAAGCTTAATGATAATGATACATTGTTAGCATGGTCACCTTTTGACATGGTTTCCACTTGATGGCTTTATTGTAGACAGGCTGCTTCTGCTATCCGTGCATGTGCAATCCTGGTGCATGTGCTAAAAATCTTGGTTTGTCTCATTCTGAACTTCTTTCCAATATTGAGGTACATCACATCCTTGCATATTGTTTTTATTGGTTTGCTAATTGCACTTTTTTAATGGATCATTAAAACAGTCTCAAAGTTTTCATTCTATTACAAATTTAATGATTTCATTTATTCCTTTTAGCACTTCATTTTGTGTTCATTTAACCCTCATTTCAGTCTTTAGATGAATTCATTATAACAGTTGGCAAATTTGACACATACGTCCTGTAGGATTTCATTTGTTTTGCAATTAACCCTTTATCCAAATGAACCTTTATCCCTAAAAGGTTGTAAGTGATGCTGACACCAGTGTCCATTTTATCATTGCTTACTGAAACCTTGGCTGCATCTTTTCTTCCTATTGACTGTTAATCTGTTATTGAGTGGTACGAGGAGAGACTCCTTATTCCATTCTATCCTAATAAATGCACCTTTAGCATTCATTTAAATACCGGGCAACATGACTGCAAATTTGAAACATTACGGAAACCGTAACTAAGTAATTTTAATTTCAGTTATGCTACTTGCCTGCAAACTCAATAGATGATGAACATGCAATGCTTACACTAGTACAGTAGAACTTAAATGTAACACTGATATTGGTATTCATGGAAGGCTGGCCATGTTTGCTGGGATGATAACGACATATTGAATGGGAAACCAACAGGTGCTGTTAGGGTATCATTCAGTAATATGTCAACATTTGAGGATGCAGAGGTAAATTACCACCTATTTGTTTTTCAACTGCTTTAATTCCTATTGGGGCATTGATAAATTCTTATTTTGCGTGTAAGTTGTAATTTTATAGGTCATTTTGCAAAATTATTGTTCCTACCTTCCAATGATATATGTACAGCAAAGAAGAAGAAGCTTTTCTCTTTCTGTGGAGATTTGGAATCTGTCCCGAGATATGTCTACGTGATTTTTCCAATCTGATTTATTTGCAAAGGCACTTAAGCCCTTTTAGCATCTGATTAGTGTTTATGCTCTAACTCTTGCTTGCATGGATGCAACAAATTTAAGCTATTTGTACTTGAAATGTAGGTCTTCTTCTCAGGATCACGTTAAGCTTTTTTAGGATCACAACTTGAAATGTAATCTTCACAAGTCAGGTTCTCAAATTCGATAAGTTTTTGCCTATATTTAAGAATTGTTTGACCAATGGATCGCCAGGTGCCTTTGAGCTTGGCTCAATGATAAAGCAAGGGATTGGGTAATTGGGGGTACTAGGTTAAAGATCGGGATGCAGCCTCCATTCAAAGAAGAACAATGATGAATGAAAATAAATCAGCAGGAGGTCAATTAATTTACATCACAACTTTCTACAATCACAATTAAAGCTGCAACAACATTGGCACATGATTAGAGTTTGTTAACAAAAAGGTTAAAGGTGTAAAAAAGATGCACATAAATACAAATTACAGACAGACGCAACCCCAGCAGTTATTAGTATCAAAGGCATAGAATAAGCCCTTTACTTATAATATGGTCTTATTCTATGCCTTTGCTACTAGCTACTGCTGGAGTTGGCTCTATATGTTATTTGTACCTGTGGGCTTATCTGTTTTACATCTTGAACTTTTTGTTAACAAACATGTAAGTAATCATGCGTCAACATTGTTGTAGCTTGATGTGATTCTGGTTTTTTTTATTGCTTTAGATTTAAAACTATCGGCAAGTTTGAGATATTGCATTAAGACTACTTTCTGCCATCCCTGACATCTCTGCTTCTCAAACATCAAAAACTAACATTGTCTACTAGAGGACTTTCAGCCTATTCTATGTGGCCTACAATATCCTAAGGGAATTTGTTTCCTATGCAGCTGTATGCTTGTAGTGTGACTAAATTCTTCTGTGCTACTATCCTTGATGCCCAGATTGCAAAGGAAGTATGATGTTCTCTGAACAAAGAGTATGGTGTTGATTCACCACCTTGTTTCAATTTGTTTCTTTAGGAGGTCTGGACCTCTCTAAAAATACTCTGCTGTCCATAGATTATTTTTCTTTTTGGAATAATCAGGTCGATAACTCCCATCCTTGCCTCTACATAGGGGAGGGATTTCCACTTGAAGGTTAAACATGAAGCTACCTTATCATACTCAAGTGCCTTTAGCAACTCTGCTTTGACCTCTCATTAACCTGATGGAACTACTGTACATTGAAGTGAACCCATGGAAATTTGGGCAACGATCTTAAACAAATGTTAAGTGAGTTGGAGCTACTAAGGAAGCTTTATAAATGTAGTTAGAAATTGATCATGTGCAACGTACAGAAGTTGTTTCTTTTGGGTCACCCGAAATACCTAGCAGAGGCAACGCTAATTATCCAACTTTAAATGGCAGTTCTGCGTTTGTATTTTTTAAGGGCTTTTATCTAGAGGAACCGGTATCATCTGTTACCTCCTTGTTAGCATTTAATGTATATCATCATGCATTTGGTACATGAATAAGAAGTGGTATCATCTGTTACCTCCTTGTTAGCATTTAATGTATATCATCATGCATTTGGTACATGAATAAGAAGTTAGATAGTAGAGCTTCAAATATCGTATATCATCATGCATTTGGTACATGAATAAGAAGTTAGATAGTAGAGCTTCAAATATCGCATCTAAGTTTTAGTATCTAACCACTTTGAAAACTTAGTTCGGTAGTTCAATGCTGGGTCCTCCTATTGTATGGTTCTAAATATGAAGATGTGGCAGCATTCACCATTCTTTCTCTGTACAATTGCTGCAATTTTATTTCTATTATTCCTCTAAACTTCCTGAATAGTTATTCATTTTGATGGGTTTTTAAGAAGTTCAAATTAATTTTCCTTTTGCAGAAATTTCTGAAGTTTGTAGTATCTTCTTTCGTAGTAAAGCCAAATTTATCCAGGGATGCATATCCATTTGAAACACAATTATTTACTGGTAAATTTTCTTTTCACTTTGGATTGCCCTTAACATTTTAAGTATGCATTTCTGTGTTACCATTGTTATTCTTATTTCTTACAGTGAAAGCGAACGTATCATGAGCAGTGAGCTGATTACCTTATAGGAATTATTAAAATTACTCCAAAATCATCACAATTGTTACTTACCCTGCAATTGTCGTCGACCCTTAAGTTTATCCTCTGTTATAACTGTTAGGAAATGTTTTTGGGATCTTACCTTATATATTTTAAAAAAAAATTAACTATTTTTGTATATTACTGAAATATTCTTAATTAACCTTATTAATCTAAAGAACAACATCCTACGTCCTCTGTTGTGGGAGTGGGTCTTTGACTCTTTATTGTCCGCCTATTTCCTTGCTCGTCTTTCATGTTTGGACTGTGGCGTTCAACCACAAGAATATTGGTGGTTAAGATGTTGGCTGCAGAGGGCATTCACCAGGATCTTGTGGTTCATCATGCTGGACATTGCAAGTCTTGTTAGCCACAGGGGGTTATCTATTTTATATGACTGCAGATTATTTTTAGAGGCCATGTGTTCCGTATGATTGCTCCTGTTGAGTTCTTTGCATACTTATTGTTGGGAATCTTTTGCTAAATTCTTACTAATGACGTTCATATAGGATGGAGGGGAAGTTTTATCGACATGACAGGAATCCAACATTTAGGATTGGTATTACTGTCCAATAGGTCCAGATTTTCCTTGGAAGTATCAGCATAGCCCACATTATAGCACACATTATAGTTCGTGTGGGGACTGAAATTTGATGTGAGGCAAAGTTCTCTGGGGGATAGTGCTAGAGGAAAGTCCAAAATGTGGTAGCAAAGAGGCCTAGGGTTCGCAAATCTTGATGTGAAGTCATTTGTGTTGGGATGTGACCATGGTCTGGTTTGCCCATGATGGTGGGAATCCTGCTGTTGTGTACATGATTAGCCCTGGATGGTAGTGCCTAAGTGTGACGCCCCTGGTTTCACACAAGGTTGTAGTCTAAGATAAACCCAAAGATGTCAAACCTGTCATGCATCCACACTATGCAATAACACGTTTCAGTGTCACAATAATATCTCTCTAGTAGAATCAACAATAAACAAGTGTATGTACAAGCAGATAGAATAAATATAATAATGCAATGAACATGATATAGAGAAAGAGATCCAAATAATCATGATCATATTCCAACTGAATAAAGTAATAATGCAATGAACATGATATAGAGAAAGAGATCCAAATAATCATGATCATATTCCAACTGAATAAATGAGAGTACAACTGATATAATGAAGTAGAAAGAGATCCAAATAATCATGATCATATTCCAACTGAATAAATGAGAGTACAACTGATATAATGAAGTATCTCAATACATATGAGTCAACTGAAATAATACATAGGCACTCGGCCTTTATAAAATGATATACAACTCTAAATGCCTAAAAATAAACAATATCTACTGTGGAGCACAAATATACTACAAATATAAATAACTAATGACGAGCTAAACTGAGTCCCCGTCTACTTGTGACTTTTTGTGCGCCTGACTCGCTGCCTGGAAAAAGGGGCAACAACGAGCGTCAAATCGCTAGCGAGATCATTTCACTGTTGTAAAAAGCGGCAAAAAACGCTGCTATAGCGTCGCGAATAGCAGAAGCGGGGGGTCAGCGCTACACTTAAGGCATTTGCGGCGAGCTTAAGCGGTAAAAACTGCTTTGTGTTTGAATAGCGCGTAACAACGTGTTTTAGCGCTTAAAAGCGCTAACCCTGCTGTTACCTGCATTAGGTTTTAAACGTGAATTACCCCCGAACCCGACCCGAACCCGACCCACATACCCACTAAACTTGAACCCCTCCCCTTAGTTTCCCGAACCCTATTTGTGCCCTAGCCGCCTCTCACGTACTCCCGAGTCCCGACTGCTGCTCCTTAACTCACCGCTGACGACTTCTATTGCTATCCAAGCTCCAGCGACCTATGTAGCACGGACACAGATCCGACACGGCCATCCGACACAACACCGACACGAGGCAAATCCTAAAAAATAATAGGATACGTGTGTTCGACACGTGTGTCCGACACGGACACAACACGACACGGCTTCATGTTATGTGTGTCTGTGCTTCATAGCCAGCGACGACTGACTTCCATTACCGTCCAAGCTCCAGCAACGACTGACTTCCATTGCCGTCCAAGCTCCAGCGACGACTCACTTCCAGCGACGACAACTTCCAGCGACGACGTCCAAGCTCTCTCCCACTCCCGATTGCATCGGTCCAAGCTCCTCCTCCGACAACTTCCAGCGATGACCAACGAGGCGATTACTTCCAGGCTGAGCAGGCTCCTGCACCAACAACCTCCGACGACAGACTTCCAGGCTTCAACGTCAACATCTCCATCTCTGTTGGCAGCGACTTCGTACGCAACAGAGAAATAAGTAATCAACTCCCCTAAACTAATTATGATGCTATATTTCTTGAATTTCTTCATAATCCATTCATATTTCATACAACAAGCTTATCAATTGTTATTTATCGTCACTGATAATATAAGAAATTTACAACTAACTAATTTATATATGTGATAAATGGCTTGATCTTCATAATGAGCAGCTGCAATCAAAATTTGACTCATTCTGTCCTTCATTAGGTCCAACTTCTAAAATTGTCGGCAACTGCAATCAATAAAATTATTCTAGTTTCTTCATTCATAATAAGCAGTTGCAATCAAAAAATAATTTTTTTAGATTTTTATATAAATTTTCTTATTATTTAGAATATTTAAATATACCGGCCGCTGCCGGCTTTCATCTCGTCGTTGGCTTCCGTATAGGATAGGCCTTCTTCGCTCGAGAGTGTTCCTCGTCTCGGGCTCTTTCCCGTGTGTCTGTGTCTGGTTCTCGCCGCCTTTGTCGTTCTCCCGACCGGATTCCTGGCCTGTTGGATGCAATGCGCCGTTCCGGCCGCTGCCGCTCTTTTACTACGGAGGACGCCCTATTCATTTCATATTTGCGTGATTTTTATATTTGATCGCTATTCGACTGTGCTTTATTTGCCGTTATTTTGCCACAATAGCCTAAGTGGTACCTCGCCACGACGGGCCGCGATCCGCTATCAGTAACCTTGGATCATCTCCATCGCCCCCAGGGGAGGGGGTTAATAGTATATAAAAATATAAGTTAGTACATATAGACATATAAAACATCTATCCTGAACTAAGCGGAAATTAATATTTAGAAATCTATGACACGAGAATGGGTACGTCGAGCGAAATAATCCAAACAAGAAAACCCTCATGTATATACCTCGTATCTCAAATTGTGAATCGCTACATACTAACTCCAAATCATTTGAATGAAAAAAAAAAAAAAAAAACAACACTGTAACAAACCTCATCCAGTACAAATCACGTCAAATCATACTACCCTCGGGTAGATGGTACATTCATAAGTATAATATCCCTAGTCAAGGAAACTCACATAAAATTTACCGTGTATAACAACCTCAGTCTTATACCCTACTCTCGGATAACAAATATGGGAGCATGAATGTAATCTGTGAAATCCTCTATCTAATACAACGACGCTTTTGTAAGGCGCTTACAAAATCCTGTGGCATTACCCACCTTACTCAATCGCTCTGCGAAATAGACATATCACCCTATCCCGGAAAACAATGATGCACAACAGATTGTAGTCTGTTACGGTCTCATTGCAGCATACCAACTAAGCACTCTGAGTGTAGTCTACCGCGATCTCATTGTAATATACCAACTAACTCACTCAAGCATCTATACTATTATGAAATACAATACATATGTCAATTTCTATTATGACAAACTCAAATATATGTTACGCACCTTCCAACGCTCATGTGTGCTTAATATCCATGTGTGTATGTTTGTAAACAATGCACGTGTATCGACGTGCGACTTGTACTACTTTGTGTTCGCGATCAAAAACATAAGAGAAAGAAACAACATATGCAAAATAACCCAGATCGGTCGACCGATCATGTGCCATCGACGACCGATGGTTTGCATAACGTGCACAAAACAACTCTCATCGGTCGACTGGCCTTTGCCCGGTCGACCGATCAATAGGGGTGTTAACAGAGCGGATACAACTCGGATATGACACTTACCATATCCATATCCGCTTATCCATCTCAGATACGGATACAAATATATGTCGGTAGGAAAAATCCATATCTATATCCACCAAAATCGGATACGGTTACAGATATAGATGCAGATATATAAACGGATATGCATGCGGATGCAAAAAGGATATGAAAAAACTAGATAGTATTCAAAAAAATAGTCATATGATACAAAAGAGTTCGTTATTATGTTCATTATTCTGGGGGATAGTGCTAGAGGAAAGTCCAAAATGTGGTAGCGAAGAGGCCTAGGGTCGCAAATCTTGATGTGAAGTCTTTTGTGTTGGGATGTGACCATGGTCTGGTTTGCCCATGATGGTGGGAATCCTGCTGTTGTGTACATGATTAGCCCTGGATGGTAGTGCCTAAGTGTGACGCCCCTGGTTTCACACAAGGTTGTAGTCCAAAATAAACCTAAGGATGTCAAACCTGCCATGCATCCATACTGTGTAATAACACGTTTCTGTGTCACAGTAATATCTCTCTAGTGGAATCAATAATAAACAAGTGTATGTACAAGCAGATAGAATAAATGTAATAATGCAATGAACATGATATAGAGAAAGAGATCCAAATAATCATGATCATATTCCAACTGAATAAATGAGAGTACAACTGATATAATGAAGTAAAAATGAAGTATCTCAATACATATGAGTCAACTGAAATAGTACCAAGGCACTCGACCTTTATAAAATGATATACAACTCTAAATGCCTGAAAATAAACAATATCTACTGTGGAGCACAAATATACTACTAATATAAATAACTAATGGTGAGCTAAACTGAGTCCCCGTCTACTTGCGACTTTTTGTGCGCCTGACTCGCTGCCTGGAAAAAGGGGCAACAACGAGAGTCAAAGCGCTAGCGAGATCATCTCACTGTTATAAAAAGCGGCAAAAAACGCTGCTATAGCGTCACGAATAGCAGAAGCGGGGGGTCAGCGCTACACTTAAGGCATTTGCGTCGAGCTTAAGCGGTAAAAACCGCTTTGTGTTCGAATAGCGCGTAATAGCGCGTTTTAGCGCTTTTAAGCACTAACCCTGCTGTTACCTGCATTAGGTTTTAAACGTGAATTACCCCCGAACCCGACCCGAACCCGACCCACGTACCCACTAAACTTGAACCCCTCCCCTTAGTTTCCCGAACCCTATTTGTGCCCTAGCCGCCTCTCACTTACTCCCGAGTCCCGACTGCTGCTCCTTAACTCACCGCCGACGACTTCTATTGTTGTCCAAGCTCCAGCGACGACTGACTTCCATTACCGTCCAAGCTCCAACGACGACTGACTTTCATTGCCGTCCAAGCTCCAGCGACGACTCACTTCCAGCGACGACAACTTCCAGCGACGACGTCCAAGCTCTTTCCCACTCCCGATTGCATCGGTCCAAGCTCCTCCTCCGATAACTTCCAACGATGACCGACGAGGCGATTTCCAGGCTGAGCAGGCTCCTGCACCAACAACCTCCGACGACAGACTTCCAGGCTTCAACGTCAACATCTCCATCTCTGTTGGCAGCGACTTCGTACGCAACAGAGAAATAAGTAATCAACTCCCCTAAACTAATTATGATGCTATATTTCTTGAATTTCTTCATAATCCATTCATATTTCATACAACAAGCTTATCAATTGTTATTTATCGTCACTGATAATATAAGAAATTTACAACTAACTAATTTATATATGTGATAAATGGCTTGATCTTCATAATGAGCAGCTGCAATCAAAATTTGACTCATTCTGTCCTTCATTAGGTCCAACTTCTAAAATTGTCGGCAACTGCAATCAATAAAATTATTCTAGTTTCTTCATTCATAATAAGCAGTTGCAATCAAAAAATAATTTTTTTAGATTTTTATATAAATTTTCTTATTATTTAGCCCCTGCCGCTCTTTTACTACGGAGGACGCCCTATTCATTTCATATTTGCGTGATTTTTATATTTGATCGCTATTCGACTGTGCTTTATTTGCCGTTATTTTGCCACAATAGCCTAAGTGGTACCTCGCCACGACGGGCCGCGATCCGCTATCAGTAACCTTGGATCATCTCCATCGCCCCCAGGGGAGGGGGTTAATAGTATATAAAAATATAAGTTAGTACATATAGACATATAAAACATCTATCCTGAACTAAGCGGAAATTGATATTTAGAAATCTATGACACGAGAATGGGTACGTCGAGCGAAATAATCCAAACAAGAAAACCCTCATGTATATACCTCGTATCTCAAATTGTGAATCGCTACATACTAACTCCAAATCATTTGAATGAAAAAAAAAAAAAAAAAACAACACTGTAACAAACCTCATCCAGTACAAATCACGTCAAATCATACTACCCTCGGGTAGATGGTACATTCATAAGTATAATATCCCTAGTCAAGGAAACTCACATAACATTTACCGTGTATAACAACCTCAGTCTTATACCCTACTCTCGGATAACAAATATGGGAGCATGAATGTAATCTGTGAAATCCTCTATCTAATACAACGACGCTTTTGTAAGGCGCTTACAAAATCCTGTGGCATTACCCACCTTACTCAATCGCTCTGCGAAATAGACATATCACCCTATCCCGGAAAACAATGATGCACAACAGATTGTAGTCTGTTACGGTCTCATTGCAGCATACCAACTAAGCACTCTGAGTGTAGTCTACCGCGATCTCATTGTAATATACCAACTAACTCACTCAAGCATCTATACTATTATGAAATACAATACATATGTCAATTTCTATTATGACAAACTCAAATATATGTTACGCACCTTCCAACGCTCATGTGTGCTTAATATCCATGTGTGTATGTTTGTAAACAATGCACGTGTATCGACGTGCGACTTGTACTACTTTGTGTTCGCGATCAAAAACATAAGAGAAAGAAACAACATATGCAAAATAACCCAGATCGGTCGACCGATCATGTGCCATCGACGACCGATGGTTTGCATAACGTGCACAAAACAACTCTCATCGGTCGACTGGCCTTTGCCCGGTCGACCGATCAATAGGGGTGTTAACAGAGCGGATACAACTCGGATATGACACTTACCATATCCATATCCGCTTATCCATCTCAGATACGGATACAAATATATGTCGGTAGGAAAAATCCATATCTATATCCACCAAAATCGGATACGGTTACAGATATAGATGCAGATATATAAACGGATATGCATGCGGATGCAAAAAGGATATGAAAAAACTAGATAGTATTCAAAAAAATAGTCATATGATACAAAAGAGTTCGTTATTATGTTCATTATGATTGAAAAGCTAAGATTAGACATCTTGATCATTTAAATTAACCATAAATCTATAATCTAAGAACTGAAACTATCGTAAGAGTATAACCAATATGTATTCGGATATTTTCGGATACAGATATTGGTTTCGGATATTTTCGGATACATTTACAAATATTTTACTACAAAATCATATCTGTAACCATATCCTATCGGTTATAGATTTGAGTTACCATATCTATATCCTAACGGATACGGTTACGAATATTTCATCGGATACAGATATGGTTTGGCACCCCTACCGATCAGAGTGATTTAGTTTTCCTGCAAAACACGCGTCGGTTGACCGAACACCCTTGGTCGGTTGACCGATCGGAGCCAAAATTCTAGATTTTTGTAATTGTTTGAATTGTCTCATAAATTCATCGAAAATTGAAATTTCTCAATAAAACTCATATTTAAAACTTAAATTAACATAATTAGGGTTATTTCTATTGCATGAAAACACAAAAACAAATTTGAGAATTTAACGGAAACTCTTAACATGTTCATATGTGTCATATGTGTAAGATTATCATTAAAACAATTAACTTTAATAAAAAAACTCATGTTAAATCACGTTCAAAACTTAAATCCACATCTGGAAATATATTTTATATTTTTTAAATCAAAAAGGTTAAATCTTTACATCGTGTATGTTTAAAGATGTGATCTTTATACTTAAAATAGGTTTTAGAACCAATCAAATACTGAAATAAAACCAAAGAAAATAGGGGATGAGTTTGGAGGAGATGAAACTCGCTTCAACACGTGCTAGAATCCCCAAATATGCAAGACAGCAAATTCTCCTTCGCCAAACACCGACGATCTCACCCTCTTCTTGGTATTTGCTTCACAAAGCTCCTAAAAACTCACAAAATAAGCTCTAGGGTTTGCTTAGGGGAGAGGATGGCTGCTAGGGTTCAAAAATATGATGAAAAAGAGAAATTTCGGGTATATATACTCATATATATACATGCAAACCCGAATCAAAACAATAAAACTAGAAACCCAAACTTAATAGGAAACTGCCTCCTGTCGGTCGACTGATAACCTTCGATCGGTCGACCGATGAGCAGCTATCGGTCGACTGATTAGAGACGTATTTCAGCCTACAGGTTTTTGTGCACACTTGCATACTTACACTATTATATTATGTGTATATATATACTTAAATCGATCACTAATCGATTTCAAACATACTCATTCATCAATAAATGATATTTATCATAATATAACTCATTTATTACTATTTACCATAGTATTTTCAAAATTATGGGGTTTTACACTAAGGATGCTAGTGAGGCCCAGAGCCAAATGAATGGTCTATCTAGTATATTTGTACTTAAAATGGAGATAGTTGAGACTTGAGATATTTGTCTGACTATAATTCCTGGTCGGAAAGGAAAAGTAAGAGTAATGGCTTTCAGCTGGCCTAATACATGCTTACTTAAAGCTTCTTGGGTCAAGAGTTGTTACTGGCGTACTTGGGGTGTATGATATTGAGTGATATTCCTGTAGGGTGCAAGTTCATAGGAAAGTGTGGTGTCATTCTATAAAGTTTGAAGAAGCCCTTGATTCAGACTTTGTTATTAATAATGTTCCATTTCAAGCAATTATTTAACCAGGAAAGCTTTTCAATGTTGACCGAAGGTCTAATTGATAGGTACCTGCAAGTGTTAAATTTGCTTGATATACATCATTAGACTGCTGTGGATTAGCTTAAGCTTTTGCATAGTGTTCATACAGTTTGTGTAGCCAGTGCCTAGCTAGACTATTTCTATAATAAATTTCTAGGTTCCATTTGGTTTGATGAATATCATCTTCTCATTTCAGCAACCCTCACGAAGATATTATATTGTGGAATTGATTATATGTTAAGTTTGTCATTTCAGAGTGACATGCTGATAAATTTATCAAACTTCTATTCTTATTTAGATATTTTCCGTCTCTTTTTATATCCAGCGATCAGACATCTTAAGGCAAACAAAAATTGGGTCTTATATTGTCAGAATATGGGCATTAGTTGGGCCTAATTGATTATATACAAAAGCAATGATCAGAAGAGAGTAGTGTAGATTTTCTAAAGAGCGCTTCTGGAAACTTGTAATCTAATGATCCGGAAGATTTGTAATATATGAGTTTATGCAGTCAAGAAGTAACAAAGAAAGGTTGTAGGTAAGTTTTGGTTGTGGTATGAGGATACCGGGTGCTCTTATTTACTATAGTAGTCCGGCTCTGTTAAGTAAATATTTCTTTATTGCTAGTATTTAGTTCTAAATAAAGCAGTCTTTTAGAAGTAAATAAAGTATCTTGACTTGTGATGTTTGAGAAATACGGACTTTTCAGGGAGGCAGTTTGTTGGGGGAGTACATCTGAAATCCATCACAATCTATCCAGTAAAATCTTGTGCGGGATTCAGTGTGCAAAGCTGGCCCTTGAGTAATACAGGTACTTTCTTTCTTTCTGCTGTACATAATTTACTTATATACATATTAATTTCTCATTTCCTATCCTATTATACTCCCATACGCATTTTCCCCCGTCATTGTGGATTTAGGAAAGTTTAAACTATTTTTTCCTGTGAAAAAAATAGTTTTTTTTTCGACGTTATATGTTTGACGCAATTTTCACAATCTATTATTTAATGGGCTATAGTTAAGTTTTGTCCAAGTCATTAAAAGTGATTGAGGAGTAAACATCTCATTGTACTTATTTTAAAGCATATATCCTGTTATCTTTTATATGAAATGCTAGATATATCCCGAACAATGTGTGGTTAATATTAAGTTGCTGATGGCAGAAACTACTGTTGTAAAGTGCTATAGCGGAAATATAGATGGAGAAACCGACAATTTTATTTATGTCCAATGCTATAAAATTTGTGATGTACCTTTTGCAATGTAGTGGTCCTTGACCAGTATGAGATGGATTTGGAGGACTGAGGAAGTTGTGTGGGTTTGAATTTGAAAGTCTTTGAAGGAATTATGTATGCATGAATATTCAAATGCAGTCAGCTCTTTGAATTTTTTTCGGTATATTGATTATTTCTACTTTTTGATAATCTGTTGATTCTTATACTATTTTGATACTCTGATAACTTCAAAAATGAAACCTAGTGTGATCCCTATATAAATATTCCTAACACGATCGATATTTTCAAGTTTATCTTAGTTCAATTATTTATGCTTCTATTGTCAGATTAAAATTTTCGAGTTGAACTATGCTGGTGTCAGGAGCTTAAAAAATGTGGACACTATTATTGTTAATCTAAGTTTAATATTTGAACTTTAGAATTGCGACTCCACACCATTAGATATGATCTACAACACATCAACTATCTAGAAATAGAATTTTGAGGGCTTTTAACATATTTTATTGATGTATTATATGTTGTTAAAATCAACATTTGAGAAATTTTGTGAAGTTTCTTATTTTAACCTGTGTTACATGATTAAAAAGACATCAAAATCATTGCAATTTTTGTATCTTGCTGGTTTATGGGTATTACATCACATCTGCTTGAATTTCTAATTTGGAATCAGAATTTCAGATTTACATTGGATTGATAGTATGCACTTAATGGGTACTATTATAGTAGCCTAGCTCAACTCGAAATCTTCGGATGTCAAGGTTCTCTTCACAAACCTACTTGTAACATGAACTATTTGTGTTTGCTTCTTTAATTTCCTACGTATAATTAATTAATACCCAAAACGTCACTTAAATCACAAAAATTATATTCGCCTTGAAAGGTGTGTTTGCAATTGTAGTAACATTGTTGTTTTGTAACTATGCTTTTTTTATTATATTTGATTTCTCATATCCGTTTTGTATCCGCATGTATATCTGCTTAAATTTCTGCATGTATATCCTTGTCCGTATCCGATTTTAGCAGATATGGATATGAAATATGAATTTTCATTACTAAGGCATATCCGTATTGACGGATCCATGTAAGTGGGTATGGTGGCAGATGGCACCATAAAAATTTTGATTTTCAATTAATAGGTATAGAAATTTATACTGGTACCCTTGTACAATTTATATAGGTGCCCCCATAATTTGGTAGCCCAAACAATTATGAAGAATTATTGTTGGAACTTAATTGTATTTTTTTAGCTTTTGTGATGAAAATGAAAAAGATCATATATTAATATGAAAATGATATTGAAAAATGTTATGTGTTGAGATCTTTATGGCTATTGTATAAATAAAAATTTCAATTGGTAGAATATATATCTTATATGTTATTATTGAGATCTTTATGGCTATTGTATAAATAAAAATTTCAATTGGTAGAATATATATCTTATATGTTATTAGTTTTTTTTTGGTCAATGAATTTTTTTTTATTCATTTCCCAATTTGTAAAGTTTGTATACACATCAAATCTCACTAGTTTTTCTAGTGAGAAACAAGAATTCCAACATATCTATGTTAGATTACAATCCTCCTATCTTTTCCTTTACATAATCAAGTATATCTTTATTAAGCACCTTGGTTAAAATTGAGATTTTTACCTCCC
Source organism: Asparagus officinalis (assembly GCF_001876935.1). Lineage (NCBI taxonomy): Eukaryota > Viridiplantae > Streptophyta > Magnoliopsida > Asparagales > Asparagaceae > Asparagus > Asparagus officinalis. The sequence continues at coordinate 1,805,453 of NC_033799.1, read as the reverse complement.
TAATCAGTTGGACTGGAGTGTGATGTTTCCCTTGAAAAATCCTCAAATTCCTTTCCTTCCAAATCCAATAGACAGTTGCCGAAAGAGCCATTCTTTTCCCTTGAAAAATCCTCAAATTCCTTTCCTTCCAAATCCAATAGACAGTTGCCGAAAGAGCCATTCTTTTCACTTTCTTCATATATCCCTTCCCTTTCAGTTCAGCACTATACCAGTTCACCACCTGATCCCAGTTGCATGACCTCCTCGAGTAACATAACCACTCCATGATTCCATTCCAGATAGCTGCTGAGTATTGGCACTCGAAAAACAGATGTTTACATGTTTCTTGCTGAGATGCACACAGGGTGCACAGGCTTTCAGTTATCATCCCCATCTTGCATAGTCTCTCCTTAGTTAGCAGTCTTGAGTGGTTGGCTAGCCATAGGATTACTGAGTGTTTAGGGTAGTGCAGCCCACCCCAAATTGAGCCTGACATTGTATCAATAGGAGTTGTTGAGTGAGTCAGGGCTTTATATATCTCAGATATTTGGATTTTCCCATTATCATAGCATTCTTTCATAACTCTCTGCAGATTGTTTTTATCACCAAATTTATTGAGAGCCAAGTCTCTAACCTTGAGTAATTGTCTCCACATCCAAGAATCAGTTCTTCTTGCTTGAACTTGCCATATATCCACTTGGTGTATGTAGTTTTCATGCACCCATTTAATCCATAATATATCTTTTTTTGTATGAATCATCCATAGTAGTTTCATTGCAGCTGCATAATTCCATGTTTTTGCACTGTATATCCCCAGACCACCCATTTTCCTGTCTGTGCATACATCTCTCCAAGATATCAGATGCATTTTGCAGTTCCATAAGAAATCAGAGCATAACTTGTCTATTTTCTGCAAAACTCTTATGGGTAGAATGTAACTATTTGTCCAATAATTCTGAATCCCCATAATAACAGTTTTAATTAACTGAATTCTTCCAGCATATGACATTTTTCTTCTGCTTTGCCATCCTTGAATCTGTTCTGAAATTTTGCTAATCAGATTTGAGCAATCAAGATGTGAGAGTCTTTTAGAAATCAGAGGCATCCCCAAATATCTAATTGGTAGAGAACCTTCAGAAAAGCTCAGTAGAGAACATATTTGGTTCTTGACATTTTCCTCAACCCCTCCCAGATAGACAGCACATTTATTGGAGTTTGCTTCCAATCCAGAAACTCTACTGAAGTCTTGAAGACAACTATTCAGTTTACTAATAGACTGGATACTTCCAATCCAGAAACTCTACTGAAGTCTTGAAGACAACTATTCAGTTTACTAATAGACTGGATATCAGCTTTACTGAACAATAGCAAATCATCCGCAAATATTAAGTGAGTTATCCCCAAGCCAGAGCATCTAGGATGGTATTTGAACAGGTTATTAGTTCTAAGCTTCTTCATCCTCCTGGACAAATACTCCATCCCAATAACAAATAAATAAGGTGATAGAGGATCCCCCTGTCTCAGTCCCCTTGCCCCTTTAAAATATCCATGTAGAGATCCATTAAGGGATAGTGAAAATTTTGTAGTAGTTATACAGGTAATAATCCATCCAATCATTTTTTCTAGAAATCCCAATCCTGTCAACATAGCTTTAATGAAATCTCAGCTTATTGTATCAAATGCTTTTCTCAAATCTATGTTGAGTGTAGCTCTCGGGGATATATGTTTCCTACCATAATGCTTTACCAGTTCATGAGCAAGTAGAATGTTATTTGAGATAATCCTTCCTTTGACAAAGGCACACTGTGCATCATTTACTAAATACCCAGTGACTTTCTGGATTCTAGCAGTTATTACTTTCGAGATCACTTTGTAGACACAATTACAGCAGGAAATTGGTCTAAACTCAGATGGTGAGCTTGGATTCAGAACTTTAGGAATTAAGGTGATGGTAGTTGTATTGAGAGAGCCAAGTAGCTTACCAGAACTAAAAAACTCCTGAACAACCTTGATCATGTCTGCACTAATAATATTCCAAGTGCTTTCGAAAAATGATGCACTATAACCATCAGGTCCAGGGGCCTTTTCATCAGAGATAGTAAAAACAGCATGCTTGATCTCTTCATTGGTGATTGGAGACTCCAGTTCATTTCTATGTCTATCCATAAGAATGGGACCATCAGAGATGACTGCAGGGTCTGGTTCTAGAGTATTCACTTTTCTCCCAAGCAAATTTTTGTAATATTCAATAAATTCAGTAGCAATTTCAGGCAAATCTGTAATCCTCCTTCCATTCTCTGAATAGAGTGTTAACACTCTATTTTGATGCCTTTTAGCTTTCATGATTGAATGGAAATATTGTGAGCTTCTATCCCCATGCACAGCCCAACTGATATTTGCTTTTAGCTTTCATGATTGAATGGAAATATTGTGAGCTTCTATCCCCATGCACAGCCCAACTGATATTTGCTTTTTGTCTATGAAATGATTCTTCACATTGAAGCAGCCTGTTATATTTTTGAATGCATTTTTTCTCCTGAGTAATTAGACTTTGCTTTAGAAGATCCAAACTCATCTGATTTTGTACTCCTAGTAATTCCTCTTTAGCTCTTGCAACTTGCTCCCCAATGTTCATGAAGTGCTTCTTATTTAACTCTTTGAGGACAGGTTTCAGCATCTTAAGTTTAGAGTAAAACTTGTACATCTTGTACCCTTTTATCTCTTGACCCCAGACATAATTCACAAGTGCTAAGAAGTCAGGATGTTTTGTCCACATTTTATAGAATTTAAAAGGTTTTTTCCCTTGAAAATCCTCATCCCCAACAGATACAAGAGCTGGAGAATGATCTGAGCACATTGGTACTAGAAATTCCACCTGGCTTGATGTATAATGATGCAACCATCTATCATTAATCAGAATTCTGTCTATTCTGCTCCAGACTCTAGTATTAGCATCTTGCTTATTATTCCAAGTGTAAAAACATCCAATAGATTTGATGTGAAGAAGTTGGCTTGATGAAATAAAGTTTTGGAAGTCTTCTGTGTCAGCATCTGAAATAGGAGCTCCTCCCATTTTTTCTTCAGCACTAATGATTGCATTAAAATCTTCACCAACCAACCAAGGGCAGTTTACATTTTGTTTGATTTCCAGAAGATCCTGCCATAATTTTTTCCTATTCTCCCTTTGATTTGAGGCATAAACCACAGACATTAGGCATGATACTTTTCCATTTTTCAATTGGACAGAGCAAGTCAGGCATTGATCAGTTGTGCTTATACTTTGAACTGTCATTAAATCATTGTTCCAAAGTATCCAGATTCTCCCATTACCAGCTTCCTGAACATTTGAAATCCAATTCCAGTCTCTAGCAAATTTCTCCAGATTCTCCCATTACCAGCTTCCTGAACATTTGAAATCCAATTCCAGTCTCTAGCAAATTTCCTGGCAATATGCTCCATCTTTACCAGCTTCCTGAACATTTGAAATCCAATTCCAGTCTCTAGCAAATTTCCTGGCAATATGCTCCATCTTTCCTTCCTTTAGTTTTGTTTCTAGAAGAGCTATAAAGGGAATATTGTACTGATATATAAATTGCTTTACAATTAAATGCTTAGAGGATTTGTTAAATCCTCTAATATTCCAAATGGCTAAATGCATTTTATTGATTCCCCCCTGTCAATATAACAAGGGTCAAAGTCATATACCTATGGATCTAGTGGGGAGAATTGAGTTTTCTGATTTGAATTCCCAGCAATGTTGATTGTTGTTCTTCTAGCAATATGTGCTCTACTCACACTTGTGAATCCTGATGCATTCACAGTTGGGGATTGATATACATTTGTAAGACATGGGCTACCATGTTTTATGCCTTGTGCACCTGGTGAGCTATTATCTATAGCTTTACCCTTGTCTTTTAAGCTGTGCATGTTTTCTGTTGTTGCTGTGATATATTGCACCCTTCCTTACTCATGCTATCTTTTCCCTGAGCCTCATATGCAGATTCATTATCAGGTAAAACCTGTTGCACATCATTTTCCTTTTCAGCATTAGTATTCAATCTATCAACCTGCACCTGAACACTGTGCGTATCAGTCTGAACATTATGTGCCTGCACAACTTCCTTCTGTCTATTAACAGGAACCCACATTTTCCTTCCCTTTTGCCTCCTGCAATATTCAGTATCATGTCCCACAATATTACAAACTGTGCACCATTTTGGCTTGAGTTCATATATGACATTTTGCCTATACTTTTTCCCATCAGGTCCTTGTATTTCAACTGTGTCAGGTAATGACTCTTTCAAGGGCAGCTTCACTTCCAGTAAAACCCTAGCATAGCTTAGCCTTTGCCTTGTTGCTGTAAGCATGTCAGTTGTTATTGGACATCCAATAAGACTTGAGATTTTGCTAATACCTGTAGCACTCCATAGGTCGAGCTTTAAATTTGGAAATTGTACCCATAATGGATAAGAACAATCTTGTATTTTTTCCACTTCAGAGTCATTGTACCCATAATGGATAAGAACAATCTTGTATTTTTTCCACTTCAGAGTCAATTGACCAAGGCTTGAGAACCAATGGCCTTGAGCCAAAAAACCATGGGTATTTTTTCCACTTCAGAGTCAATTGACCAAGGCTTGAGAACCAATGGCCTTGAGCCAAAAAACCATGGACCTGCATCTAACACTTTTCTCATCTGCTGTTCCGTCTGGAAATCAAACAAGAAAACACCTGATTTGATCAAAATGATTTTTGGAATTGAAATTCTCCCTCAAGCTTTATTTACATATGCTTCCATGGATTTGAATTTTGCATTGAATCCTATAACATGACCTACTAAAGCATTTTTCCAGTAATCAACTCCTTCCCTCCATTCCATTTCAGTAAAAACTGCGGCATTAGATTGATCAGATGGTATGAAATTAAGAGACAAACCTTTTCCAGGTTTTCTATTATCTGTAAACAAGCTAGCAAAGGATTTCTTCTTTCTTTCACTTTCCTTTGTTAAATCTATCTCATCTTTCGATTCATCATTCTTTTCCTCCAGATTGATTTTCCCATAATTTTTTGAAGATTGAGCTGCAGGAGTTGTAAGAATCTCAACATTGCTATTAATTTCATCACAATCTTCATCATTCTCTATATTCAAATCATCTTCTATATCTTCAGCCCAGGAGATTGAGTTAGGACTCTTACTAAGTTGTCGAGTAAAGGTAGAGTCAGATCTGAGATGAACTTGAGCAGGATCAGAGAGAGAGGTAGTTCTAGCCAGTATTTCCTCCATGAGCACTCTCTTCTTCGCCCCAATCGGACCTGTACTCCCCATTAGTTCCATCGACGAATCCTCTCGAGCTTCAACTGTTCCATTGCTTTTCTCACTATTTTCGATTCCCTCTGTTTCCTCAGATCTACGAGTAGACGAAGAGGAGGGGAAAATGAAAATAGAGTCTCTCAGAGTAGCACTAGGAGTCCCCTTGCTCCCAATTTTCTTCTTCCTCCTCATTAGATCTAGACGGAGGTGCACAATAGCGGGAAAATTTTCGCGCGCTAAAATGCACCAATAGAGACCGCCACTTTTTTTGTATCCATATTTGTCGGTATGGATATGGATATATGTTATTAGTTTATATGCATAATTGTAAATGTGCCCTCAATGGAAATTTTTTCCGGATCCGTCACTGTATATCTATATCTTTATCCTTATCTGTGATTGGTAAGCTATTATGGATATGGCAACTGATAAGTATCATATCCATGTCATGTCTGAAACGTATGCACCTTTAAATCCACTAATCAAATACTTATTTCCCTGGATCGACTGGTTACCTCGGTAGTAATATCGGAACTGTTTGTTTCATAACCACCAGTGGTGATACGTGAACGTTATGTTTTCACAATCACTTGATAGTTGATGCATGACGAGAAGGTTCCTGGAAAAAAATGGTCTTTTACTTGACTGGTTGGGTTTATCTGAAAAAATATATTACTTTAGGCATTATTACGTACCTTCAGATTAAATTGAAAACATATAACGTTCACGTATTAAATCCACTAATCATTAGCCATGTCATGTTAAAAGATATCCAATATATAACATGTGTATTCATGAAAGAGTAGGAAGGGATTTTACACAGATTAAATTGAAATGACAAGAAACAATTGAATGTAATAAGAAAAATACAGGGAATGAATGTCAAACTTTCTCACAATATCAGAGCTTCAAATATTGGATTGCGTACTGCATGTTCTTGATAATTAATTAACATCACCGATAAGACATAAATATGTTAGGATTGTGTCTTTGATTCTTTGTATAACTTCATGAGAAATAAATAGGGTTAGAGATCTATCATGATTAGGAGATTGAATCTCATTATGATTAGGAGTTTGAACCCTAATCATAATTAGGAAGTTAGGTGAGAGATAAGGTTGTGATTTTCCTATATATATTCTTCTATTGTTGGAGGAAAAACCAAACAGGTGAGAGAAAGTTAATATTCTTGTAATTCAGAGTTAGCAGAGGGCGTAACCTGATTCAACAATATTGTGCGAGAGGTGAGGGTTTCGTAGTCTTTGTCCGTGCAAAAGATTACATCATTAGGAGAGGGTTTCACAATCTTTGTCCGTTCAAAAGATTGTAAGGAGAGGGTTTTGGAGCGAATATGAGAGTTGATTATGTATGTGTGGTTAAGAGATTGAGAGACGAGTGTTGAGTGGTTCCTCTTGTAGTTCTTCCTGATACATAGTGGATTTCTCGCATTGTTGCCTATGGACGTAGGTCGAAGTTGGTCGATTGGACCACGTAAATCTCAGTGGTTTTTCTTCTTGATTGTGGTTGTTTGATATCTTATTGATTGTGGGTTAGCTTCCAAGTTGCGGAGATCGTAGTAAGCAGGGAAAGCTAAAATTCCCCAACAAAATAGAGTAGTTAGTGGATTAGCTAGGTTACCTGCTACCTTGAAAAATAAAGCCAGCGCAGCCTCTAATTACTCTCAACTAACTCTAAATTAAAAGGAATCAGAAAAGAAATGACCACAAGCTCCTCTTGAGAAAAGTCATATCCGCAATCTAAACATCGTAAGCTTCGCCTTTAAGAAAAATTTAAGTTCGTACCTTTTATAACTACCCCAGGGGCGGATCCAGGATTTCAAATAAGGGTTGTCATTTATCAATACAAAAGTAAAGGAAAAAAATCAAAAGAAACCAATTAAAAATATTATATAATCAAGAAATAGTAATATTTTAAATTACAACTCAAATTTAAATATCTAATGCTAGTCCAGATGTAATTGCATTCTTCTGTTGTTCATAGCTTGAAAGCGCTTGATGATATCAACATCATCAATTGTGGAAAACACTTCTTTCTCCACAAATGTTACTAAACAATCATTAAGCCACGGGTTTGACATTTTGTTCCTCAGCTCGTTCTTCGCATAATTCATTATTTTAATTACTAGTCACATTCATGAGAAATTGAGAATTAAATCTTTCAAATAGACTAATAGAGGAAAAGTTTAAACATACCTGAAATTGGCTCAGCTTTGGACTGCTCTGATTTAATTTGTGAATATTTAGATAAGTTTATGAAAATTTAGGATTTCTAAATTTTAGAAGAAGAAAAATAAAAAGGATAAGGGAATGGCCTAAATTGAAGGGGTGAGGGGATGAGATCGTGATTCGTGGTCAGTAAAGGAAGGGGAAAGGTCTCCCCGCTCCCGCCTCTTTTAGTTTTTTAACATGAATTGCCTAATTAATGAAAGGAATGAAAAAAAAATTGAGGGTATGCAAAACCACTCGAACCCGCAACCTCTAATAGAAATTTCAAGATTTTTACCATCTCAGCTACATATTCATATTGTCTTGGGGTTGTCATATGCATACTATGACAACCCCGTAAATCCGCCCCTGTTTGGTTATTAATTTCAATATATTTTTATTTATAGTGTTGTGTCACATTAAAGTTACATGTATTTTTGACATCAGCTTCTCATGTGAACTGAGCAACATGCTTCTTGGTAAAATTTTATGTCCTAATACTTTCCTATAATTTTTAAGATTGGAAAAGCTATTATTATTTGCTTAATTGCTATTTAGGAAGGTTCAGTTGCAGAATACATAAGAATGCAAAACAGGGATAAGATACATATCAAACAAAAAAGAGACTAAACTATCAATAAACATATACTCTGTTCTGGTTAGAACTTATATATTTTTGAAAGAGATGAATTATTGGGAACATCTTGGTACATATAAATTGTTGCCTAGTTAATATTATTATCATTATTCCAGAATTTGATCATGTTTGATAGTATAACAATACATTATATCAAGTTGTTAATTATAGTCAAGAAAGGATATCGAATCCAAATTCATGTGTAATAAGCAATCGAAACAATAGATCTGAAATATACGATTTGGAAGCCTTTCATCTAATAAAATTATCCAAACAAGTGATGTGTTAATATGTGGATTTCAAATTTTTAGATTTCAAATCCTTTGATTTTAAATCTATACTTCAAATCCAAATCTTATTTCTCAAACACAAACTTTGAAAACAAAAAATAGTGCAATGTTCTAAATCCTAAATTATGTTTGGTCATATATGCTTTTGCTAGTAAATCAAATGTATCATACTACAAATAGATTATAACTTTTTCAGGTGAAAAAAATAGAAAGCAATTTATTTACCTACTTTAATTGTCAAAAGAAATTCGTGATAAATATTCAATATTTATAATTCTCCACACGAAACTTGTTCAAAAAATAAATAATAATAATAATAACAGAATAAGAAAGAAAGAAAAGGGAGAAAAACGCTTTCTAGTAACCGTTTTTATTTTCTGATCCCATTCTGTCTGTCTCTGCGGCGATCCTAGGGTTCCTTTTTCATCCATGTCGCCATCCCAGTTGGAGGACGAAGAAGAAGTCGAGGAAGAGGTTGAAGAGGAGGTAGAAGAAGTCGAGGAGGAAGAAGAAATTGAATACGTCGAAGTCTCTGAAGAAGAGGAGGAAGAAGAAGACCAAAACCCTAACCCTAATCAGAAACCGAAGCCCTCGGTCCCCGAATCCATCACCAACCTCAAATCCCTCCACGGCGCTCTCTCCGACTTCCTCCTCGATTACAACTCCCTCCACCAAACCCTAGACTCCATCAATTCCTCCCTTGATGCCGTCTCCACCATCAAAACCCCCACCAACTCCTCCCTCAATGCCGTCAAAACCCCCGAACCCGAAGCATCTTTGCCGGTTGCCGAAAGGCAGGACTCCGAGGTCGAAAGCCTTTGCCGTTCCAACGCCCCCAAAGCCCTCCGCAAGTACATCATGACCCACTTATCCGAGATTGATCGCCTCCGTCGGGAGGTCCCCGAGGCCCTCAAGCTGGCCTTCGTCCCTGAAAAATTAGTTCTTGAAGCAATGGGCAAGTTCTATTTGCAGGGATGCAAGGCCTACGAACATGGAGATTCTAATGCCATTAATTGCCGTCGTGCTGGGATTCTACTGCTGGAGTTCTATTTGATTGCGGGGTGTCCTGTGGCTTCGGCATCGTCACAGTCAGTTAAGGGAGGCGCTATGGATGCTGCAATTTCATGGAGGAAAAGGATTATTAGTGAGGGAGGGATTGAGTCTGCAAGCGCTGTGGATGCTCTCGGGCTTGTTCTTCTGGTTGCGGCCTTCGGGGTGCCTGTAGAGTTCAAAGCAAAGGAACTGTACACTCTTCTGAGATTGTGTAATTTGGCGAAGAATGGGGATGTTCTGCGCCGCTCAACCATTCTTGTTCAGAAGGTTCAAGGTAATGCCCGTGGCTTTTTTCTCTTGGGGACTTGAGCCTTCGTTCTTTCTTTAATATGGCTATCCCAGCATAGTTCATACCGACAATAACAACAACAATCACCAAGTGTTTATCCCAAACTTTTAGGGTGGGTCACTTTAATCATAGTATTTAAGTTTTTATATTGGGCAATCTCTTCCGTTAAGTTAAATATTACCATATCCTTATGAATGGCTTCCACCTAAGTTCTTTTAGGTCTAGTTCTAGATCACTTTACCCCATTAACTAAATTATTACACTTTTCTCAACCATGACAAAACCATGTCAACTGATTCTTCCTCATTTCATATGCGATAGAAGTAGCACCTAATCTTCTAAGGATGTACATTTCTTATATATCTCCACAAGACCATCTTATTCTTATTTCTGCTGCAATCTTTTTGTAAATTTTGGCTTAACTGTCCCGCTTTTTGATCCATAAAGCATTGTTGGTCTTATAACTTGTCTTATAAAAATTTCCTTTCAGTCTCATTTGTCATTCAATTCTTGCTTTTGAACAAAGGATACAAAAGTGCAAGTGAAAATGAGTTTGTTATTCTCGCTTCATATCAAGGTTACCAAAAGCGCTAGGCATCCTAGGCGTTGGACCTATGCCTAGAGCCTAGACACCTAGGCGGTTTTCATTTTTTAATTTTTAATTACAATATTAATAGTCTACCAATGTTATAGAGAGCTTAGTTGTCGGACTAGCGCCTAGGTGGATTTTCTTTTCCGTTTAAGTGGTAATGGCGGAGGTTTTTCTAAAGGTCAGAGGAGATGTTCATAATTGGAGGTTAGAGGAGATGTTCATAATTGGAGGACGTGGAGGTTGTAACGGAGGAAATAACGATCAAGACCTAAAGGTTTCAGTCCAATAGGCAGATTGCGCTATCCTAGAAAGTCCTAAGACCTAAGCAGACATCCTAGGTACCGCCTAGGCATAGGCGTATACCTAGGCGGGCAAGCCGGAGGCTTTTTAAAATATTGCTTCATATCCTTTTGTTATTCAAATATAAGAATGAGAATAAGCATTTTTTTTATCATATTTATTCCATTCCATATCTTATTTCACTCAATTCTCACTTCACTATGTTATAAAAAAAGATGCTCATCCCTTAACTCTTCTTTGTGAATGTTTATTCTGCAAAATGTGAGAATGAGGATTCTTTAGAGTAGGGCATTCTGACTTAAGAAAATGCTCGCGTTTGGTACGCAAGAATGGGAACTTGGGATAGACATTTTATTCTAGCCCGTGTACCAAACAAGATGTAGATAGTAGAGATGTTAGAATTATTGCAAGGAATCACATTTGACTCTTGCTCTGCAGATTAGCCAAATAGGAAAAAAAACCTCATTCCAATCTTTTAAATAAAATAATAATTATTGCAAAGGACAAAACTATGTGAACTGGAGAGGAAAGTGAATGTTCTATTTATTAATATTCTTAATAGCATACATGTGATATCCTCTATACACACACATGAGTTGTCATACAGGATAAACAGGAGCGGTTACATAGAAATGAATAATGATAAGTGATCAAAAGATTAAGAACAATAATATTTAATAATATCATCTAATAATATTTTACATTATCCCTCAAGTTAGAGCGTATATATTGTATATGCACAGCCTGTTAGGCTGTTACTCATAGCAACAAAATAACTAGATGAATGAACTTTAACAAAATAGCTAGAAAAGCATAATATCAAGAATAAATATATTCTCAACCAGAGATAACTTGAGCTAGTAAAATCGTATCGTGATTAGAAGAATAATCATTACTTTTGTGTTCAACAATAGACATCCAAAGTAGTGTATGACTCAAGAACCTTATATGCCTTGAATTCGAGCTATTCTTGTATATGATTGAGCTTGTGAATCCACATGTTGACATGATCGAGACCTTATATTTGACTCTGTGACACTTAACTTGAACCGAGAATGTCGTTTAGGTTTAATTGGACCCTTAATTGGAAAATTCCATTTTGTAGAATTTCAATTAAAGATTCACAATTTCCCTTTCAGTCTCTGATTCATGTATCTTGATTCTTGATCTGACTGTGCTGTTGATCTTTGTTACAGATTAGCCATGTTGACGCTTTGGACCAGCTGGAGCGCGAATTCCGACGGTTACAAGAGTTGAAGACTGCTGGTAGCTCAACGTACACAGCCATTTGGATGGAATCTCGTCTACAAGCATGGCACGACACTCGGGCTTCGGCTGGACTTGAGATTCAAACGCAACAAAGTCGGGTGGATCAAATGGAGGCCTTGGCTATCTTGGGGATGGCGAAGGATGACTTGGAGCGTTCACAAGTTGTGATATCCGGAAAATTGGAGCTCTCGAAACAGAAGTTAGCCAAGATCCAACAAGAGGCTGCGAAAACATTATCCCTCACCGAGGAATCCTTCAAGGTTGCATTGCAGTGTGAGCTTGAGCGAACTTATACAGAGGAATTGACTAAACTTGAAAGACAAGCATGTAGTCACAAACTTCATGTAGATTGATTGTAACTCTTGTACCTGCAAACTCAATTTTATTAATAGAAAATATGTCTTTTTTTCATTCATTATGTCTCATTTATTATGATGTCTTACTCCGTATGGAATAATCAACCACTACGTATGGAATAATCAACCATAATACTTGTGGGATTTTTGGCAAACCCCCAGCCTTCAACGGGTTTGATGAGCCTTTACCGACTACCGTTTGAGTCGGGCTAGTGTGCGGATTATTTTGGATCCGTTCCGCACATAACGTTGCGCTAAGAGAATTAATTCACTTAGACTTGGTGCTATGACTTTGAATACATAGGCTTCGTTTTTCTCGTGTGAGTAGACTAAACGGCAACGCGTGTTAGGCGTTGACTTACCCCTTCTTAGGCTTCGGGGTAAATTCCCCAGATTTAGACTCTGGTGTCTTTTTCAGTCGGCGAAAGACTAAACTGGCGATGTGTGTTAGACATAGACTTTAGGATTTTTGGCAAACCCCCATCCTTCAACGGGTTTGATGTGCCTTTACCGATTACCGTTTGAATCGGGCTAGCATGTGAATTATTTCAACGGGTTTGATGTGCCTTTACCGATTACCGTTTGAATCGGGCTAGCATGTGAATTATTAAAACCTGTTTCACATGTAACGTTACGCTAAGAGAGTTAATTCTCCTAGACTTGGCGCTATGATTTTGAATACATAGACTTCGCCATTTCTTACGGGAATATAGCACCCGGCAACGCGTGTTAGGCGTTGACTCATCCCTACTTAGGATTCGGGATAAAAGTCCCCAGACTTATATTCTGGTATCTTTTTCATTCGGTGAAAGACTAAACCGGCAACGCGTGTTAGGCGTAGACTTATCTCTATTAAGGAGTCGAGATAAAATTCCCCACGCGAGTGAGACACGGATTTTGGTGTTATTAATAACAACCTGCCATAATATTGAATATGTGGGCTATCCCTACTTAGGCTTCGAGATAAAATTCTCCATGCATAAAAGGCATGGATTTTTGTTGCTACGATGCTGAATACGTAGACTCGATCGTTTTTACGGGAACGAACCACCCGGCAACACGTGTTAAGCGCTGACTTATCCCTACTTAGGCTTCGGAATAAAATGCCCCAGACTAGATTCTGGTATCTTTTTCAATCGGTGAAAGACTAAACCGGCAACGCGTGTTAGGCGTTGACTTATCCCTACTCAGGATTCGAGATAAAATTCCTCGTACCTGTGAGGCACGGATTTTGAGAGTTGAAAAAGTGTTGTCTTCTCTTGGGGCAAAGACGAACCCGAAATGGGAGAGGAAGAATTTTATATTCTATCTCTCAACACTGAAGAGGAAGAATTTTATATTCTATCTCCAGTTGGAAAGGAGACTCGAGGTGGGATTTCCACCCCCAGAATCTGGAAAGATGAAACTAGGAGTGGGATCTCCACTCCGAGAATCGGAAAGATTCAAACGACCCTAACTTTTATAGGATTGGTCATTCGATCCAAAAAGAGTCCCTCATTTATTGAGGGGAAATTCCGATTTCGACCCTAAATTTTATAGGTTTGGCTAAAAAAAGGAAAAGATAAAAATCTTTCATTTATCGAAAGTGATAACTCAATCTTAGTCCTAACTATCTGTAGGTTTGACTAAGTGAAGTTGGAGACAATCCTAACTTTTATAAGTTTGATTGCTCAATTTAAAAGTGGAATCGAGAGGAGAATCTGGTTGTGAGAGGGGAATCTGGCTTTGACCCTAACTTTTATAGGTTTGACTTGAAAGCAAAGGGAGTGGAATACAAGTAGCAGTAGAAATACTGGTTTGTACTAGCCACTCGATGGAGGATTTTGATGTTAAGTGATCAGGACTTAACACGTCAAGCTTTGAAAATTGCCATGAACTGGCGGATAGAAATCTTAGTGGACCCACCGTCAATTGATTTGACCAGTGAGGGATTTTGTGAGGAAATGTTGATCTGTCGTCAAACACCAATAGGAGTTTTGTGAGGGAAGATTGATCCACCGAAGCAATCGAATCTCGTCTCAGCAAAAGAGTGTTCGGAAATCACAATGGGGGTTTAGTGTTTATCACTTTGTTTGTAATGATCGGGTTATCCCTAAGAAAATTACATATAGTATTCTTCCGGGAACTCCCCGTTACATGAATCATCCACCCCCAGCTTCTTTGCGAAACTGGATTACATGATCGGGTTATCCTTAAGAATATTACATATAAAAATTCTCCAGGAACTTCCCGTCAACGGTAGGAAACAGTTTAGACTCATATACCAATTGGAGTATCAGGAAGCAATTTAACCTCTTATACCGGTCGGAGGATTAAGAAGCAGTTTATACTCTTATACTTGTCGGAGTGTTCATTCGGCTCAATTGAGCGATATAACGCCGGCTTCAACCAAGTTTTGGATGCTATTCTTAAGAGCGAAGCAAGCCTTGGTAGGATGAAGGATCAGGATGGTCGGAAAATGCTGATGATTTCTATATATTTCCCCTGTTGTTGGGTTTCAATAAGCAGTTACCAGTGTGCGCGAGTCGGCGTGTCGTTGGTAATAATATCTGTTTTGTGCTTTACTTACTCTATTTTATCAAGTTTACTTTGCCTTTTGTTACCATAAGCTAAGGCTCCGATCTAGGCGACTTAAAACAGAAGGAAAAGGAAAATGTATTCCCTCGCTGACCACTGAAGACCGTCTCAAAACACATAGAGCTTTGCTACAGGGACCCAAAATATGGGAACAATAGAGGGGACAAGTGAGGTGTCTCCCTCCTATTGGATAATGAATTGGACATCATTAATGATGGCCAACTCATTATCCAATAGGAGGAAGACGTCTCACTTGTCCCTTCCATTGGTCCCATATTTTGGGTGCTTGAGGAATTTTTCAAACACATAATTGGCTACATTCAGCGGCTAAGGACTACCGCTTGAGTATTATATGTATTCATAGAGGAATGGCGATGCGCAAACAAAATATCACTTTAGACGACACTTCTTTAAGAAACATCCTTGCTCCAAAAAAACAAAAAACTCCTCCAAAAAAGAAATTTTGCGTAGAACCAAAGATATTGCAAACCACCAAAAGCTCAAATTTCCCAAAGGCTTCGAAAGGGAGAAGAACACGCCCCCCGAAGAAGCAATTCGACCGAATTGAGAATTAGGGTTCTGTCAATTAGCAACAAGTTCACATGAATTAGATCAAAACAAAGTGATTGGGACCAAATCAAACCTTTCAAGGGAACCCTAACCCCAGCTGCGAACCCCACGTGCGAAAGTTCTATCCTCCGCCTTGCGCCGACGAAACCGCCGACGACGGCAAAACCCAGTCCACAACCCCAGAAAACCCCAAGTCCCAAACCCTAACCCCAGCATCGAAACCCAAGCCCACACCCGCCCCCAAACCCAAACCCTCCCGCCTCAGCTTCGCCGATGACGAGGATGAAGACGGCGG